>NC_092567.1:17639875-17777375 GCF_037975245.1 Apostichopus japonicus
CATATGATATCATATTATCAGCAGATTTTGTTTTCCTGTTTGAATTCTTTTACATGTTCTTTTACATAATATATCAGAAATACATTTGACGAACTTAACTGATGGACAATATAAACTTTCATATTTTGTAAGACAGATGTGCAGTGGCCTAAAAACAAATATCGTTATCGCCGTGTATTAGCAGTGTAATAACAACAGTTTTTAAACATATTTTTCGACACTGAAAGGGGGGGGGGGGGAGAGCAGTCGCTCCCCTTGTCCCCCTGGCTACGTCCCTGTATATCCTGAACTTACTTGAAGCAAGCGAACAGGGTCGACCCACCCAATAGCAAAATTAATACATAAATTATCCGACTTGAAGCTGGCGAACGTTGTATTTTTTTTTTAGAGTATTCAAAATCATACGAAGTTTTGTATGGTGGAGTATAAGGATCGCGAGATACAATTTCTCAATATGACGAGGAAAACGTGGTAAATATGACTGATTAAAGGTCAATTTTGATCGAAAATTTTATGTCACTCACAAATTACAAGAACATATGAAAATAAAAGTGCGACAGTCAGAAAAATTAGAGTGCGACAGTCGGAAATTCCGAATTGAAGCTGGCGACAGTCGGAAATTTCCGACAGTCGGAAATTCCGACTGTCGCACTCAAATTTTCCAACTATCGTAATTTTTACCAAGATTGGGGGGGGGGGTGAGACACCCCCCACACCCCCCTCTAGCGACGTCCCTGTTTGTTGGATGTAAAACATAACAGTTTATGACAGTTATCTCTTTCACATATATACCATTGATAATGATTGAGGTTTGTGGCTCCTGTCTATGGAGGGGGAGAGGGTGTTATAGGGACACGAGTCGTATATTTTATCTTTATATCTTCCTTTATTTGGCTCTTGTAATTACAGTTCACGGATCTCAATTAACAGTCATATATTCTGTTTCTTCTTACGCACTTTATGTGGAGTGGTAAAAGACGGTATCAGAACCCATGTAGATATAACCCTATCCCTTCAACGTGCACTTATGTATTTACAACCTCACCCTTACGAGTGTCGATTTTAAAACTACAGAGGGGGTGGGTGGGGGGCTATTGTTCATGACATTTATCACTATCATATAGACATATATGATGGTGGTTGTGTTAATGTCTTTTTTAATCTGTCGTTTGTTTTATATTGACGAACCCTTCGGCTGAAATGAACTAATTAGCTCTTAGGTATTGTTGCGTTCCGAGCTCCTCGGCACAGTCAAGAATACTGCATTTGCAGCAGCTCTGTTAGGAAAACGCGTTGCTAGCCTGTGAATAAGTTACCACGGTAACTAGAGACCAAGCCAGGTTACAGGCATACACAGGAAAGACTCACACAAGCAATTAGAGATACTTTTTGAGAAATAATATATACTTTATAAGAAAAAGTCGCCCAGGAAAGAACCTGGGCACGAAGACCAAACTACCGAACGACTGGTCCGCTCTCAACCCAGTCCCCTTGCATCGGGACTGTCACTGTGTGATCCTCGTCAGGTGTGCATCACCATTCCACTCGAAAGGGTTCAGATACTACACATGATCTTAGCCAAAAGGCCGAGAAGCGAAAACAAGATGTAAGCCAGTTTATGAAAAGAACAATTTGAACGGAAGTTCAACAGAAGTTCATTTGGGGTTCACTAAAATTTGGCAGTTGCAGACACTAAAGTCACATGCGATTCCGAGAGAAAAAACTATTTATATTTAAATATCAGCATATGCGTCACATATGCGCCGGTCATAACCTTGAAAAAGTTACATGAAGCTCTCATGAAATAGATTTTTTATAGAGACACTTTCACTTTGTTTTCTCACAACATTTTTAGCCTTTGAAGGATACTGATCAACTCCTTTCTGTTCACTTTCTCAATATGCAGGTTTTCACAATGAAGGTTTAGTTATGAGCCGTTGCTAAAAATAGATTCAAAACTTTGCGTTGGCACAACCAGGGAGTTATATGGAACTCCCTGGTACAACTGCCATATAGACTGTACACAAATCAAGCATGGTGTTGTATTACGTATTGGTCAATGACGTTCGTTGTGTTTAAATATTCATATTATGGGCGAGATTTATTGGGATCCCAACGGAAAATATCTTGGAGAAAAACAAACTTGAGAGTTGTAAATTGTTAGACTTTTATGCCACCATTTGAAGTAAGATTTAAATAGATAATCTAGTTATGTATGTCGTTATGACATCGTGGAGTCAGTGAGGTTGAGAAAAATCATAGAAAAGGACGCAAAATGCTGCTTTAAGTATTTGTGAATATAGTATCTTTATAAGTTAGCCGTTGTTGAGGGTGACATCCCTATGTTCCGACGTCTCTACGTTCCGACGTCTCTATGTTCCGACAAAAAGAAACAATTCGGAGCAATTTTTTTTCCCTAAATTTGTTTGTACCAAGATTTTTTTTAGGAACTCAACACTTTTTGAACCAACATATTTTCGGACCAAAATTTTTGAGCCAAAATTTTTTTCACAGAAAAAAAAATGTGACCAAAGTTGGTTATGACCTAAACAGTGCTGGTGACCGAGAACTGCTTGTGACCCGAAATTTTTCCCAAAATTTGGGGTCACTAAAAATTTGGTCACAAAAATATTGGGGTAAGAAAACTTGTTTTCTTGGTACAAACGGTTTTTTGGAAACATTTTTTTTCCCCCGAATTATTTCTTTTTGTCGGAACATAGAAACGTCGGAACCGGGTCGTAACATAGAGATGTAACCGTTTTTGAGTCATAATTAACTAAAGAGAAATAGCTTCAACCGCGTAAACCTTCATCTCTAAATTGAAAATCCATAGTTATTGATTTTTATGCCGTTTATACACAGCATGAAATGTTTTAAAATGTTAACAAATATTTACAATTTATATTCTTGAACAGAAAGCAAAATTTAAAGAGATATTGTGCTTCCTAGAATTTTTACATTTATTTTCTTAATTAACGTACATCTTGTAATGAATAATATATACACTTAATAATATATACAGTTAACTGTTAAAGGATTGGTTCAGGTGTCTGACATGTCGATCTAAGTTGTATGAAAGAGCTAAAAAGGGCAAACAGAGCATTGAATAAACTACCATGATAGCATGCTCTGTTTAGGAGATATCACGCTTTGAAGATATAAACATTTCTTTGAAAATTACTTATGTAGAAAGACTAACTGTGAGGATGTGACATCACACATCTTAACATGTGTGAATATATTTCAATAAAAATTAATAACATTTTTTCACAAACCTAAAAACATATAATCAAAAATTCTTCAGATGTTAAATCTCTGATACTTCCCTTGACAAATATGAGATCCACATGACATATCTTTTGGTTGTAAGTCATAAAATCTCACAAAACATGTTAATAAAATAACAGGCTTTTCAGAAATGTGAGGATGTGACATCACAGCCAGGGACGTAGCTAAGGCCTGATGATTTGGGGGGGGGGGGTGTAGTGGCTGAAAGTCCAACTGGATGGGTTTTGGAGCCAGAAAATTCCGACTGCTGCCTTGTTACCCCCCCCCCCCCCGCCGCACTAATCGTCAACGATACGGTCAGTGTCAGTCAGACACCTCATCTTTCGCGACTGCACTTTCGTTCAGAACTTTTTTCGATACATTTGTACCTTATGGGGCAAAGATTTTGCTTATGTTGATGGCACTTTTAAACTTCCGTAGCTTAGCATTGAGTGTTTTAATTGTATACCATAGAGACAATGTATATCCCAACGACGTAGCCAGGAATTTGGAAGGGGAGCACTTTTTGCGATTGAAATGGGGGAGGGGTCTAATGGGAGGGGGTGTCCCCTCCCCTTTGAGATATTTTTGAACAATTGAAGGTTCTTAGATGCGATCTGGTGCAACTTGGTGCAATTTTCATCATTAACATATGATATCATATTAACAGCAGATTTTGTTTCCTGTTTGAATTCTTTTACATGTTCTTTTACATAATATATCAGAAAGACAAACATAGTGCTCTTTTACAATTTTTCCAGAAGGATGATTCTTGTTTATTGTCCAATGTCTGGACTTTAATACATTT
Organism: Apostichopus japonicus; assembly: GCF_037975245.1. Lineage (NCBI taxonomy): Eukaryota > Metazoa > Echinodermata > Holothuroidea > Aspidochirotida > Stichopodidae > Apostichopus > Apostichopus japonicus. The sequence continues at coordinate 17,643,951 of NC_092567.1, forward strand.
GACGAACTTAACTGATGGACAATATAAACTTGCATATTTTGTAAGACAGCCAGATTTGCAGTGGCCTAAAAAAATATCGTTATCGCCGTGTATTAGCAGTGTAATAATTATTTATAGGAAGTGCATATCACATACGATTGCTAACTTAGCTTCATAACAGGCTGTTCGTGCAACAACCTAGGAAGAATCATAACAAGAGCCCAAGGGCAGTGTGGTTCCTTGCTTGGGGTATATGACAATACACATAATATTATCAAGCAAGATTGGGCTCAAATAGTCCTAGTAATTGTGGTCCTTCCTACATGTTCCCATAAAGTAACCAACACTATAGCCAACGATTTTGTGATCACAAAATGTGATCGGATTTTTGATCAAAAGGCACTTTTGAGATCTAACTATGGCGTCGAAAATGTAAGAAATATAAGAGACCTACAAGCGTGTCAACAGATATGATAACATTGGTGACCTCAGATGACATGACCTTAAAGTTTCAAATGTTCCACCACCCCATTCACAACTTGTCCCAAAATATTAACCATGTCACACCTTGGCATTGAGATTTAATTGCATTGAATGTCAAAAAATTAACTTTGAACTTGTATACATAACTTCACACATAAAGGTCACCCGGAGGTCAACCAATTGACATTTTTGATCGGTGAGACCTAAATAGAGCATGACTGTAAAAATTCAAACATTTTTTCTTTGCCCAATTTCTCCCCCTAAAATACTACTTTTTTAACATTAGCTGACCTTTGGTGACGTTGGATCACATGACTGTTAAGTTTGAAATATTTTGCTATACCATTTGCAACTTGTCCAAAAAATCAACCTTGTCACACCTTGGCACTGGGAGTTATTGCATTAAATGTCTGAAAATTAACTTTGACCTCATATAACTTCGCACATGAAGGGCAAACGGGGGTCAACCCATTGACATTTATGATCAGTAGGTACCTTTAACATCTGAAAATAGCATCGAAACTGTAAAAATCCACAAAACACGAAAAGGTCACCAGAGGTCAAATTGAGGTCAAGGGTCACCCAGATGCGGGTCGACAATTGGATTATATTGAAGCAACTCCCAACCCTAACGGACAATTTGTTCTCAAGTTATCGCAAAAATACTAGTTTTTTTTATCATTAATTGACCTTTGGTGACCTTGTATCACATTACCGTTAAGTTTGAAAATATTCCCCTATACCATTTGCAACTACTCCAAAAATATCAACATTGTCACACCTTGGAACTGGGAGTTATTGCATTAAATGTCTGAAAATTAACTTTGACCCCATATAACTTCGCACACGAAGGTCACACGGGGTCAACCCATTGACATTTATGATCAGAAGATACCTTTAACATCTGAAAATAGCATCGAAACTGTAAAAATCCACAAAACACGAAAAGGTCACCAGAAGTCAAATTGAGGTCAAGGGTCACCCAGATGCTGGTCGACAATTGGATTACATTGAAGCAACTCCCAACCCTAACGGACAATTTTTTCTCAAGTTATCGCAAAAATACTAGTTTATTATCATTAATTGACCTTTGGTGACCTCGGATCACATGACCGTTAAGTTTGAAAATATTCCCCCTATACCATTTGCAACTTGTCTCAAAATATCAACTGTGTAACACCTTGGCACTGGGAGTTATTACACTTAATGTCTGAAAATTAACTTTGACCTCATATAACTTAACATACAAAGGTCACCTTGGGTCAACTTATTGACATTTTTGATTGATGAGACCTAAATTAGAGCATCAAACTATACAAATTCAAACATTTTTTCTTTGCCCATTTTCTACCCCCAAAATACTAGTTTTTTAACATTAATTGACCTTTGGTGACCCCGGATCACATGACCGTTAAGTTTGAAAATATTCCCCTATACCATTTGCAACTTATCCAAAAATATCAACCATGTCACACCTTGGAACTGGGAGTTGTTGCATTAAATGTCTGAAAATTAACTTTGACCTCGTATAACTTCGCACACGAAGGTCACACGGGTGTCAACCAATTGACATTTTTGATCGGAAGGTACCTTTGATATCCAAATCTAGCATCAAAACTAAACATTTTCTTTTTTGCTCGTTTCCTCCCAAAATAAGCACATTTTGTCTAATGTGACCTTTGACCTTTTGACCTTGGTTTCAGATGTAGTTTAACATCCTGATTCCAAAAAAAACAAAACGACAAGTCTGTTCAACCATCCTAACTCCGACCGAAAAACTTTGACCCCATATAACTTCGCATATAAAGGTCACACGGGGTCAACCTATTGACATTTATGATCAGAAGGTACCTTTGACATCTGAAAATAGCATCAAAACTGTAAAAATCCCCCAAAACACGTAAAGGTCACCAGAGGTCAAGGGTCACTCCGATGCGGGTCGACAATTGGATAACATTGAAGCAACTCCCAACCCTAACGGATATTTGTTCTCAAGTTATCGCAAAAATACTACTTTTTATCATTAATTGACCTTTGGTGACCTCGGATCACATGACCATTAAATTTGAAAATGTTCCTCTAATCAGTTCACAACTTTTCCCAAAATACCAACCTTGTGGCACATTGGCACTGGGAGTTATTGCAGTTTTAATATTTTCCGTTTTTGGACCATAACTGACCTTTGTGGGCACCAAAAACAATAGGGCACACCTTCTCCATATGTCGGATCTATAGTCCAAGTTTGGCCTCAATCCAACATTCGCTTATTGAGATAAAGCGTACCCAAGCAAGTGTCACAGACGCACACACACACATGTTTGTGTTTCATTCAGACCGAGGACCCCATTGTATTTTCCATTGTTCAAATCCACGTACCCTAACTTTAACAATACCCTTTACAATAGAATTCTTCCGAGGACGTGGTGATTCTTTAAAAATCACAACCGAGGACCTGAAATTCTTTTGTTCAAGTCCTCGGTCAGATAGCAAAACAAACGCACACATACATACACACACACACACACGCCAACCTGACTACACAGGTTCCTTTTGCTAAAGCAAGGAACCAAAAAGGATGAGAACGCACGTTGTCGTCGTCGCTGTGCATACGGTTCGTGACATTCAATCGAGTGAGGTTAGGTAGGCAATATATATTTTATTACGCAATGGCCAACTGTAGGGTTTAAATAGGCTATAGGCTAAATTTCGCTAGTTGCATCTGCCAAACTAAGTTAGTAGTTGGATCAGTAGGCCTGAATGTTATTACGATTTTAATCGAGTTAACGGAGCTGACGAGTATCCAAGATCAAAAGAGCACTGACAAAATACCATGCTAAAAAAAACAACAGTTTTTAAACATTTTATCGACACTCAAAGGGGGGAGCAGTCGCTTCCCTGGCTACGTCCCTGGTATATCCTGAACTTACTTGAAGCTAGCGAACAGGGTCGACCCACCCAATAGCAAAATTAAAACATAAATTATCCGAATTGAGGCTGGCCAACCCTTTATATTTTTTTTAGAGTATTCAAAATCATACGAAGTTTTGTATGGTGGAGTATAAGATTCGAGAGATACAATTTCTCAATGTGACGAGGAAAACGCGGTAAATATGACTGATTAAAGGTCAATTTTGATCGAAAATTTTATGTCACTCACAAATTACAAGAACATATGAAAATCAGAGTGCGACAGTCAGAAAAATTAGAGTGCGACAGTCGGTAATTCCGAATTGAAGCTGGCGACAGTCGGAATTCCGACTGTCGCACTCAAATTTTCCAACTATCGTAATTTTTACCAAGATTGGGGGGGGGGGAAGACACCCCCAACACAACACCCCCCTCTAGAACGTCCCTGATCACAACTAGTCTGATTTCAGCAGTTTCTACACAATCAGATAGAACTTTAAACTTGAATATTCCCATAGCGGAATAAGATATTTCAACCGTTTTTTTCATCATTGTGTTTCTTTCATTGTCTTCTTTCATATAAGATAATCATGTATGACACCTGAACTAATCCTAGTTCTGTTAACTATAGGCTTGAAATGTTTTCGATATTGCAGTTCACAACAATTATCAAGAACGTAACTTCATTCAACTACCTAAATGTTTTAGCCACAACGTATTTTCATTCAACGTCGTATGACGCCGTTTAATGACCAAAAGACCCCTGATATGTATAGTTAAGGGTAATATATAATTTCATATATCTTTTTTAATGTTAGTCATGTTTGTTAGGCGGTTCCACCTATCGCACCATGCACACAGGCCCTATATCAGTTACTTAACAAAATACTGTCTCACATTGTGACACAGGTCCAGTACCGAGCGATTGCATGGCCTGCATCTGTGCGGTCGAAAGTAATTGCAACGCAAACATTGGATGCAGATGGGATGTTAATTCCTACTCTTGTGGTCCTTTCCAAATCAAACAGCCCTACTACACTGATGCTCTGACGAGGAGTAGCAACTTGGGTTCAGGTGAGTAGAGTATAGGCCCGATGAGAAGCGAAAAGGGGAGGAAGAGGGGTATAGGAGACAAAGCACCGGGCACGAGTCAAAATAGGATAAATAATATTGTTTTCTTATTATTACATAATATACCGTAGTTTAAGGAAAATGAAGAGTGCATAAAAGGGGACAAGGTGACATAATTGTCCTGGAGGACCGACATTGGCCCAACTGGTGATACAAAAAGGGATTATCCAAACTTACAAAGTTTAATCTCCTATAGGAATTTGAGAATTAAACAAAACTCGCTTTTACACATTTACTAAAGCGTCAACATAGCCTAAGAAATATTTTGCTTTTGTGAACTTCTCCAGGCTGGGTATCTTGTACCACGAATAAGGCGTGCGCTGAGAGGACAGTACAAGCATACATGACCCGCTACGCAACATACTATAGGCTTGGGCACACTCCTACTTGCGAAGACTTCGCCCGTATTCACAACGGGGGACCAAAGGGGTACCGCTACTCGTCGACCATTGGCTATTGGAACATGGTCTCCGCTTGTCTGGGATAGATTTGGAGACATTATCCATTATCGATGAGCTTTAAAGAAATAAAAAAAAACTTAACGTTAAGGTTACAAATCCCCAGTTATAAAGCATAAGAAAATCACTCCAAATTAATACATTTTCTTAAAGCAGCATTTTGTTTTTTGTCGCCGTTTTCAACTTTTTTGACAAGTCCATCGAGTTTTTTTATATATATCATCAATCACAAAACTAAGATGATTTTCCCTGCCAAAAGCGTTAATTGGCGAGTAATTAAGGATATTTGCAGATAATGAGAAAAGTGTCCACCGACAAATTACATTAATCGCATACAGTTCCCTCAACCCACTAGTTTGAATTCAACCAATCAGAGATGCAGGTTTAGTTATGAGCCGTTGCTGAAAATAGATTCAAAACGTCGAGTTGGTAACTTGGTACAACCAGCGAGCTGAACTATAACAGCTCCCTGGTACAACCATGGACGTAAAACAGTCTGTTTTACCTCCATGGTACAACTGCACCCGAACCGAATTGTACAGTTGCTTATAATAGTGTTTTCGACTTGAATATATTGCGCATTTATATGCATTCGTCTTATAACATGATAACACGTGTTATGCTAGAGGCACATTTTATTGCGGCCAGTGTTAAAAAAAATGTAATAATATAAAAATATAAAAAAATATAAAATATATAAAATATAAAAATATTTTATATTATATAAAAAAATAATAAATAAAAATTAATAAATAAATAAAAATATAATACCACTACGATTTACTGTATTGTATCTTTAACATATCTAGCTCTCGCATGCTCCCAAAACATAACACGTGTTAGTGTGTTATAACACCCTGGCATATAAATGCATGATATGCTACACGTTAAGAACAAATATAAGCTCACACCTTTTCGCCTTGGGTGACAACTGCCATAGACAATCTACACAATCAAGCATGGTGTTGTATTACGTATTGACCGATGACGTTCGTAGCTTTTAAATATTCATATTATGGGCGAGGTTTATTTGGATCCCAACGGAAATATCTTCGAGAAAGCAAACTTGAAGGTTGTAAATTTTCGACATTTATGCCACCTTTTGAAGTAAGATTTGAATAGATAAGCTAGTTATGTATGTCGTTATGGCATCGTGTAATCAGTGAGGTTGAGAAAAACCATAGAAAAAGGACGCAAAATGCTGCTTTTAAAGATGTTATAAAACTAAAAAGAATATTTCGTTTTATAATTAAAAGTCGTTAAGATGTCCAACCCTTAGCTTATCGAAAATATAATTTAGCATTGAATATTATTCGTATTCTGTAATTTATTTTTATTATCACTATTTTTTTATGCTGCTATTTTTTATTCCGGTTAATTAGACAAATTGTACTTCAATCTGATGTGTTAAGCCTAATTCGAAGCAAAACATCGAACGATTTGTGATATATAAAGTCGTAGTTTTAATGGAATAATGCCACAGATGGGATGGAAAACAATTTTATGATAAAAATGTTACATTTCGAGATATATATTAAGTACAGTGGCATTGTGAACTTCGTACCTGTTAACGTGGTATGGACCTAATTGCTCTAAAAAAAATAATCTTGTCGATGAAAAAATATATATTGATATAAGATAAGGTAGATACCAACATGACGATACAGTATAGGCGGCCCAGAGAAGTTTGTCAAACAAGAGCCCAAGGGCACTGTGGTTCCTTGCTTGGGGTATATGACAATACACATAATATTATCAAGCAAGATTGGGCTCAAATAGTCCAAGTAATTGTGGTCCTTCCTACATGTTCCCATAAAGTAACCAACACTATAGCCAACACTTTTGTGATCACAAAATGTGATCGGATTTTTGATCAAAATGCACTTTTGAGATCTAACTATGGCGTCGAAAATGTAAGAAATGTAAGAGACCTACAAGCGTGTCAACAGATATGATAACATTGGTGACCTCAGATGACATGACCTTAAAGTTTCAAAATGTTCCACAACCCCATTCACAACTTGTCCCAAAATATTAACCATGTCAAACCTTGGCATTGAGATTTAATTGCATTAAATGTCGAAAAATTAACTTTGAACTTGTATACATAATTTCACACACAGAGGTCACCCGGAGGTCAACCAATTGACATTTTTGATCGGTGAGACCTAAATAGAGCATGACTGTAAAAATTCAAACATTTTTTCTTTGCCCATTTTCTCCCCCCAAAATACTAGTTTTTAAACATTAGCTGACCTTTGGTGACGTTGGATCACATGACCGTTAAGTTTGAAAATATTCCCCTATACCATTTGCAACTACTCCAAAAATATCAACCTTGTCACACCTTGGCACTGGGAGTTATTGCATTAAATGTGTGCTAATTAACTTTGACCTCACATAGCTTCGCACACGAAGGTCACATGGGGGTCAACCCATTGACATTTATGATAAGAAGGTACCTTTAACATCTGAAAATAGCATCGAAACTGTAAAAATCCACAAAACACGAAAAGGTCACCAGAGGTCAAATTGAGGTCAAGGGTCACCCAGATGCGGGTCGACAATTGGATTACATTGAAGCAACTCCCAACCCTAACGGACAATTTGTTCTCAAGTTATCGCAAAAATACTAGTTTTTTATCATTAATTGACCTTCGGTGACCTTGTATCACATGACCGTTAAGTTTGAAAATATTCCCCTATACCATTTGCAACTACTCCAAAAATATCAACCTTGTCACACCTTGGAACTGTGATTTATTGCATTAAATGTCTGAAAATTAACTTTGACCTAATATAACTTCCCACACGAAGGTCACACAGGGGTCAACCCATTGACATTTATGATCAGAAGGTACCTTTAGCATCTGAAAATAGCATTGAAACTGCAAAAAGCCACAAAACACGAAAAGGTCACCAGAGGTCAAATTGAGGTCAAGGGTCACCCAGATGCGGGTCGACAATTGGATTACATTGAAGCAACTCCCAACCCTAACGGACAATTTTTTCTCAAGTTATCGCAAAAATACTAGTTTTTATCATTAATTGACCTTTGGTGACCTTGTATCACATGACCGTTAAGTTTGAAAATATTCCCCTATACCATTTCAAACTACTCCAAAAATATCAACATTGTCACACCTTGGAACTGGGAGTTATTGCATTAAATGTCTGAAAATAAAGTTTGACCTCATATAACTTCGCACACGAAGGTCACACGGGGGTCAACCCATTGACATTTATGATCAGAAGGTACCTTTAACATCTGAAAATAGCATCGAAACTGTAAAAATCCACAAAACACGAAAAAGGTCACCAGAAGTCAAATTGAGGTCAAGGGTCACCCAGATGCGGGTCGACAATTGGATTACATTGAAGCAACTCCCAACCCTAACGGACAATTTGTTTCAAGTTAACGCAAAAATACTAGTTTTTTTATCATTAATTGACCTTTGGTGACCTCGGATCACATGACCATTAAATTTGAAAATGTTCCTCTAACCAGTTCACAACTTTTCCCAAAATATCGAACTTGTCGCAAATTGGCACTGGTAGTTATTGCAGTTTTAATATTTTCCGTTTTTGGACCATAACTGACCTTTGGTGACCTTTGTGGGCATCAAAAACAATAGGGCACACCTTCTCCATATGGCTGATCTATAGTCCAAGTTTGGCCTCAATCCAACATTCCCTCATTGAGATAGAGCGTACCCAAGCAAGTGTCACAGACGCACACACACAGGGGTGTTTTACATTCAGACCGAGGATTCCATTGTTTTTTCCATTGTTCAAATCCACGTACCCTAACCTTAACAATACCCTATAACAATAGAATTCTTTCAAGGACGTGGTGATTCTTTAGAAATCACATTCGAGGACCTGCAATTCTTTTGTTCAAGTCCTCGGTCAGAATACAAAACAAGTGCACACACACATACACACACATACACGCACACACGCATACACACACACATACATACATACATACATACACACACACACACATACATACACACATACACGCACACATGCATACATAAAACATTCTACCTTACCTGTAGGAGACAAAGTCCAAACAGCTTCTCTAGCTGTGTCATTGAGTTTGTTCAATTCTAGCAAGGAAAGAAAGAATACATCCAACTGATCAATTCTAACCAATCACAAATGAGGTCTATGAAACGATAATATTGGTTATCGACTCGGGGTGGATAGGTCTACCGGTTACCGGCTCGCCCGCCACCGGTGCGACGGTGGTTTGGAGCAGTAAAGTAAGGTGCACATGGTTTCAAAGGTGTGTGTGTGTGGGAGGGTGCTGTAGGGCAGATTCAAATTTCCCTGGCTGATTTAGATACGTGGCTGGACCGTTATGGGATGGCTATATGCGAATCAATCATTTCTTTGTTATAAAGTTTACATTTTAACATTTGCCTCAATTACCTTATGTACCTTATTTGATGAGAACAAGGAAAAGGTACAAACAGTATCAGACTGAACCTCTTCTAGAACCACGAGGCACAGGTGTCCCGTCTAATCAGGTTTGTTGCATTCACAACACGAAAATATAATTTTGTTAAATAGCTTGTGTGTGGGATGGTGCTCAGAGAGGTACGTAAACCTTGGGGTTCAATTGATATTAGGGACTTTATATTAGGACTTGTCTAATCTGGTAAATCAGCCTATTGGATAATCCGGAAGAGTAGGTTCAACAAAGCATGTGTGACTTTTCAAAATTAAAAGCTATCCCAGGCATCCTACACAAAGCAAAAGCTTTAAATGCATTCGACCTGATTAGATGTAAAACGCAGTAGAAAGTTAATTGGTTTCTATGTAGCTAGGAATTTCGATATACATATGTAGAATATATCTTAGTTTTGAGGTAACAATTCACCCGATATAAACAAATAGGGAATGATTCCGCCGGGCGTTCTTACAATTTTGACTGGCGTACTTGAGTATTATCTTATAGTTACCATAATAAACTAAGACATCCTCTAAGAACCTTGTATAATTTATATAAATTTGATACTAAATAAGTAAATAAATAACTATATTGTAATTCACTTAAAGAAAAGTGAAGTAAAACTTTATTACATTTACTCCATAAAAGGAAATTGTGGTACTCGCACAAGTCATAAAAAAAAATATTCAAAAAAATATATAAATCTAAGAACAAATAACCGATAATAGTAATAAAAAAGTAAGATAGGATTAGAAAGGAAAACACAGTAAAACCTATACAATATGAGGACTTGTAATAACGACTTAATTTGCTGTTATAAAGTTTAATTGCATGAGGGATGAAAGAATACCGATAACGATAAGTATTTAGCTAAGGAGGTCTACCAATATCCCTATTTATAAGACTGTTTTGAAGTGTAGAAGATAATGGATGACTATACAGTCACTCCAAACCGTGTCTAACTTCGAGTGTGGGCGGCATTGGTAGACCGAGTCAACTACAGACTGAGACAACGTACCCACTTACTTTTCTGCTTTCTGAGTAATTATGTCAATACGATCCCTTTCTGACTTACTACCATTACAAACCCAGCAAATTATGCAATATCTCCAAATTCCACAAATCGTAGCATTATATACTAATATTACATGAACTAAAAATTTAACGAACCTGTGTACATCTTGAGATTGTTGCAGACCGCGTCGTGCTTTTCTGACAATTCACCTATAATTTGAACGCTTTCTTTGATTCAATTAATAGTTATGTCTGAATGTCATGCTTAAAAGCATGCACCCTCTGTTTTATAGGATCACTGTGTGTGACGTCATAGCCTTTTCAGTTGTTTGAAGCTTTTAGTTCCTCTTTCCTTACATGTTTACAATGTTATCGGATATATATACATGTTTGGCAGAGGTTCAACTACTTTGCTTCCATGTCACGGATCAGGGAATTAAATAATGAAGAAGCATTGAGAGGGGGGAGGGGGAGTAGGGTAAGGGAGAGGGAGGAATGTGGAGACTATACCCCACTATATTGGAAAACAAACTGAACAAGCGATCCTGATATAATTAAACAGTTAACCACTTTTTTTTTGTAAAAGCATGAAAATTGCGTCTATTCATAACATCTTTTTATGAAAGAAAGCCACCCCATATTAAAACAAAGAAGATATGTAACTACTCTCAAGGACTCTTTTTTTCGTAAAACAAAAATAAGCATATCCCGCTAAAGTAGATAAGTGTGTGCCAGTTCTTAACATATCTATTACCATTTCTATCAAAATACAATATAAATTGCAATCTCCAGAATTTTTGAAATCGTGGTGAATCGGTCAATACTAAGAGAAATAAATGCAAGAGTTAATAAACTCCGTAAAAGTGAACGGGGTTCTGCACATTCCATGTACTTCGGTGCAATTCAACACTGGGAGAATAGTTACTCCGGTTTACAATATGACACCATGCATCACTTCCAGCAAGTCAATCGCCGGTTTTCCGAGGATCCACAGTAAAAGTTGGTAATACAACTTCAACCACGGCGCTAGTACAGAATAGTTTCATGGTTTAAACATTGAGTTTCACAGTTCGGTTCTGTCATTGTGAATTTATCCACAATAAGTCGTATGTGAAGAACTTAACATGAAGATTGCTTGCTACGCTGCACGTTGTATGACAAAGAGGTTGGCATCCATTCTCTGCAACCTTTCGAGAAGATTTTAAAAATCGCGATTGGCCAAATTTTGGCCTTATAAAATGATCAAATTTGAAGATTATGGACATACTTTAAACATTAATGATGTCTGATTCAGGATAAAGGGGTCAACATCCGTTCTCGGCATCATTTGGAGAAGATTTGAAAACCGAAAAAACAGAAGGGTATAGCCTTACAAAATGATCAAATTTGGACAAATATTTGAGGCTTTCAAATTTCATTCTTAATGTCTTAAATAGAATCACATGGATCAGAAGCATGTTCCCGTCCTGTTAAAAGTGAAATTATACCAAGTTGTCTGCACGAAAACTAAATATAGTAAATTATGACGTAACGATTTGGAAATTCAAAATAGACTGTCTTTCTGAAGAGTATGGACCTATTTTAAACACTGATAATGTCTGATACATGATAAAGGGTCAGCATCCGTTCTCGGCATCATTTTGAGAAGATTTAAAAAAAACGCGAGTTGGGGCCAAAATTTGAAAAAGCCATAAGGGTTATAGCCTTACAAAATGATCAAATTTGGACAAATATTTGAGGTTTTCAAATTTCATTCTTAATGTCTTAAATAGAATCACATGGATCAGAAGCATGTTTCCGTCCTGTTAAAAGTGAAATTATACCAAGTTGTCTGCCTGAAAATGAAATATATGAAATTATGACGTAACGATTTGAATATTCATATTAGACTGTCGTTTTGAAGAGTATGGACCTATTTTAAACACTGATACTGTCTGATACATGATAAAGTGGTCAGCATCCGTTCTCGGCATCATTTTGAGAAGATTTTAAAAAAAAACGCGATTTTGGGCCAAAATTTGAGAAAACCATAAAGGTATATAGCCTTACAAAATGATCAAATTTGGACGAAAATTCGAGGTTTTCAAATTTCATTTTTAATATCTACAATGGATTCACGTGGATCAGAAGCATGTTCACGTCCTGTTAAAAGTTAAATTACACCAAGTTTTCTGCCTGAAAATTAAATATATGAAACTATGACGTAACGATTTGAATATTCAAATTAGACTGTCTTTCTGAAGAGTATGGACCTACTTTAACACTGATAATGTCTGATACATGATAAAGGGGTCAGCATCCGTTCTCGGCATCATTTTGAGAAGATTTAAAAAAACTGCGATTGTGGGCCAAAATTTGAAAAAGCCATAAGGGTATAGCCTTACAAAATGATCAAATTTGGACAAATATTTGAGGTTTTCAAATTTCATTTTTAATATCTACAATGGATTCACGTGGATCAGAAGCATGTTCACGTCCTGTTAAAAGTTAAATTACACCAAGTTTTCTGCCTGAAAATTAAATATATGAAATTATGACGTAACGATTTGAATATTCAAATTAGACTGTCTTTCTGAAGAGTATGGACCTACTTTAACACTGATAATGTCTGATACATGATAAAGGGGTCAGCATCCGTTCTCGGCATCATTTTGAGAAGATTTAAAAAAACTGCGATTGTGGGCCAAAATTTGAAAAAGCCATAAGGGTATAGCCTTATAAAATGATCAAATTTGGACAAATATTTGAGGTTTTCAAATTTCATTCTTAATGTCTTAAATAGAATCACATGGATCAGAAGCATGTTCCCGTCCTGTTAAAAGTGAAATTATACCAAGTTGTCTGCACGAAAACTAATAGCCTTTATTAAATTATGACGTAACGATTTGGAAATTCAAATTAGACTGTCTTTCTGAAGAGTATGGACCTACATTAGAACACTGGTAATGTCTGATACATGATAAAAGGGTCAGCATCCGTTCTCGGCATCATTTTGAGAAGATTTAAAAAAACTGCGATTGTGGGCCAAAATTTGAAAAAACCATAAGGGTATAGCCTTACAAAATGATCAAATTTGGACGAAAATTCGAGGTTTTCAAATTTCAGTCTCAATGTCTACAATGGATTCACGTGGATCAGAAGCATGTTCACGTCCTGTTAAAAGTAAAATTACACCAAGTTTCCTGCCTGAAAATTAAATATATGAAACTATGACGTAACGATTTGAATATTCAAATTAGACTGTCTTTCTGAAGAGTATGGACCTACTTTAAACACTGATAATGTGTGATACATGATAAAGGGGTCAGCATCCGTTCTCGGCATCAGTTTGAGAAGATTTAAAAAACTGCGATTTTGGGCCAAATTGGAAGAAAAAAATTAACAAAATGATCAAATTTGGACGAAAATTCGAGGTTTTCAGATATCAGTTTTAATGTCTACAATGAAACCACGAAATTCTATTATTGGTTTGTGAATGCATCAAACCTGATTAGACGGCACATATGTGCTTTGGGGTTCTAGAGGATTTTAGTCTGATACTGCTTGTACATTTCGTTGATCTTACCAAATATAAGGTACATAGGGTAAGTTGAAGCAAATGTCCAAATGTAAAATGTATTTAAAAAAAGGGATTCGCAACTAGCCATCCCATGATGGTCCAGACACGTATCTAAATCAGCCAATTTGTCCTTCCGCAGCTCTTCCGCCCCCAGACTATTTACGAAAATTCTCAATGGGCTGAATAAAAATCAACGTCCTTTACGAAGTCGCTCTCTTTGCTGAGAAGTGCTAGCGATGTCAGCCTCTTTTGGGACATGGTGGATTACAAACGATTTCGTTATCTTCAAGTGACTAAATGACGTGAAGCAGATGAAAATTATATGCAACGTACGCCCTGCCTACCTCGATACTCTTCCCATCCGCCCTTCCCTCCATTACTAAGCCCAGTTTTCATTTCTCCCTACCTGCGTTCGTCAATAATCCCTGTTTTTCTCTCCCTTAATTTCTCTCCTTTTCTCTCTTTCTTTCCTTCCTCCATTTCCTCCTTCTTCTTTCTTTATTTTCACTTCTTCGCGTTCCGATTGACTTCTATTTTTTTCCGGGGAGGGGGAAGTTTGCGCCCTACCCCCTCCCCTCTCCCGTTGACTACGCTATTGCTGGGGCCCTTCACCCATAGGATAATTCATCTAAACTGAACTTACCGCAAAGTCATAAATGTAATATTAGAGACAAGCCACTATGATAAATCTAGTATTTGAATTGGACAGTCAAGTAGAGATACCAGTTGTTAACAACATAAAACAATAGTAGGCACAGACCAGGGAGTTGTTATGGAACAACTTCCTGCATAGACATGTTGATATACATTAAATTATGCATGCATAACATGACCGGGGGTTACCGTACTGTGAAGTTAGGAAATAGGACAAAATCCGTATCTTGTGCACCCTGGTATCCAAACGTTCTTTGCTTGGTGACCACAATTTTTACCATGATCATCTAGGCGACCCTCCGGTGGCGGATGTTGTGCCCTAGGAATTTACGGGGAAGGGTAGCCCCTGCTTTGTAAGAAACGTTTTAATAGGATTAAGGTATCATATAAAATTCAGATTTTCTATACTATTCCGTATCCAACATCGTATGTGATTGAAGACACAATGACGAACAACACTGCAGCAAACATAGAAATTATCTTTCTTAATTTACTTTTATTTTTATATGAACAAAGTTTTGATAGCCAGATTTAGGCGATACTTTATTACATTTTACATGTTATTCGCAAGTTATACAGCAGACTTTATTCCAACAGACTATATTGCATTCCATCTGCCTTACATCGGTTAGACTGAATTAAAGACTTAATAGTGTGGAGAGTATAAGGTGCTTAACTTCAGTATCTTCATAAGCACATGATTATAACAATTGAATTATTCATTTTTTTTCTGTTTTTAATCTTAAGAAATTAAGAAAAGAAAAAAATGTGCCTTTAATATTAATAAAAAACTGTTTCATAAGCTGACAGTTGATAGGAATAGACTTACTTTTACAAATCGACCATTGTAAATACGAAGTTTATTTTAGTACTTATGAGTTAAAACTTCAATTTTTGCCTTTCGTGCAATAATTGTCTCTGTATGAATTCTTAGTATACCACAATATGTGTATTTACGGATATTTTCAAGCATAGATTAAACATTCAGCATTGACGAATTGATTACAATTAACTTTTAAATATTTATTGGATGTTTAACTACTGGTTAGTTTGCGTTTTCAGATAGATATTTTACATCATATTAATTTTAATTTAATAAGCTAATTTTATTCTTTTAAGAGGACACAACAAAATAAACATCTGCGTCTTATGTGTCTGCTATTAGGGATATATTAAGATGTCCTCAAAACGGTTATCTTGCGAATTGCGACAGGATTTGACGATCATTTTGTCCGGTACTGTGGTATGTCAAACAAACTTGTTATTCGATGTGTCTTTTCAAATATACCTAGTGCGAAACGGTGAAAACGTATGCCCCAAAATCGTCGTTATCGCCTCAAAGGTTAGCCCACACTGTTCTATGATGTACTCTGTCTATGCTGATAATATCCAAAGTAGGCCTAATATAAAAGAGTCAATTAGAATATTAAACATCTTTCCGAATCCATTTATATCACATCATTAATATTTGAGATCATGCTTCGAACACTGTCTGCAGTACGTTCCATGCTTCATTTTATTTATTCATATGTTTGATAACGTTTAGGAGAGAATATGTAAACGATCGATAACGTATTATAATTATCAATCGTGAGATCCTTTCTGAACTAATCACAAAATTAGGCTTAAGAGCCAGTAAATAAAGCATTTACTACAAATTACCCCTTTTTACCATGAACCGAAACAGTGAAATCAAAACCGCGACTGAACTGAGACGTCACCGTGACTATTACATGATTCTGACCTGGGCCACCACTAGTAATTTTTGGACTCCCACCTGTGCCATCATCCCAGTTATCACGGGCTTCTACATATGTGATAACTTCATTTCTTTTACATTTGTATTTGTATTCATGTTTCTGATATCCCAACACTACGGGAGCTGGCCTTATTTTTTCTCGATAGAGTAACACGTCCCCAGGCTGCGGAACTCCAACAGTAAGGTTGAATCGTCCAGTCTGTCTACTGGTTCGCTCGTTATATGTTTCAATCACCTCGCCCGCTCCATTTATAAGCACCTTGGCACCCTCAACAACAGCCCAAACAGCAGCAACACCACCAACCAAAGCGGCGGCCATGATGGTACCTGAACAACAAAGAGAATGTGATTTACATTATGTGATACCGGTACAAAGTTTACAGTTTTCATGTACTCATATGTGACCTGCATGGGCAAGCAATGTTGTGTATGTCCCCTAGTCAATCGGGGGACATACACAACCTAGTGTTGTTGTTAGTGACGATACGTTCCTCCGTAATGTGTTACCAAGTGTCTGTGAAGAAGTGAGTAAAAAATGATTTAAAGGGGTTCTTTCAAACCTATATAAGAAAAAAAGACCTGAACTTTGGAATACCAACGAATCGAGCTTTGAAACAAGTTTGTGATAGTTTGTAATACTCTTAATTGACGATTGCACCTACAATGCCGCCAATGTGTTAAATTTAATTCTTTCGTTTACGGTTCCTTGCAATGTTAAGATTCTATTTCAGAGAAACTTGCAGGCAGTGGTTGGTGTTTTATTTTAAAGTTTAACCATGATGTGTTAGTGGCACACTAACACATCCACAATTATTTGATGTTCCATAACCTTGCTAAAAGCGAGCCGCTTGTGGATTGAAGTTGTAAAAATTATATCTTTTTATATGTCAAATTAGCAGCGTCTGGAGTATCCGATGTTCAAAGCATTGTCAGCTTATAATGAAAACATAATTCCACATTGATCGTCGAAAAGTATAAGGACATAAGTAGACATAAACCATTGGAGTATTCTTCCCGCCATTACTATCTTTTTAATTGTGACATTCATAACTACAATACACGCTTTTGTCAAAAACTTCCGTACAAATTTTATCACTTCCGAGAGGACTCATCGACTTTTTATCAATTCTGGAGTTACAATCTGTAATAGTTTGGACAACACAATAAAAACATCCAAAAGTATTCATTGCTTCAAACAATAAAAGTAAATCCATTTTACTTAACAATTATTATCATTAAGCAGTGATTCTTGTTTCCTTTTTATTCTATGTTCTTTGTTCCTATCTCTTTTCTTCTTTCTCTGACTTATCCTTTGTATTCTTTAGTTTATTGTTTTTTGTAAAGTAGGGCTGCTCGTAAAAGCTCTGCTTATTTCAGTCCGCATCCACCTCCTTGTAATTTAATTATTCACCATTGTATTTATATGATGTGGAAATAAATCAAACTCAAACAGCCAACAAATGTTCACCTGTTGCACTCGTAGTTCAACGTGGAACAGCTTTCTAGTAATTACTGTACGAACTGTAACACATGTTACCGTGTTTCGAACACAGTGCAGTAGTTACTGATGCACGGTTGTGGAACATGAGCAGTATAGTTACTGTACTAGCTATGAGTATCGGGTAAACTCAAACTACCGACATTATGATTCCACCGTCCTTCCGAATTTTACAATAGTAGGTAGATAAAAAAAATATGTAAACTGCTTTTAATTATGTTGATACAAAGTTCCCATTTTCCCCGGGCACAACAGCCGAGTTAGCACACATATTACATATACACATTTTCAATTCATGTGGTAATACATGGCGGCGTAATATTCATGCCGGCATTGTATTGGTTTAAGTATTGGTTTGCGTGATGTCAATGTTTGAAAATGGTTCATTATTCGTATAAACAGATTGCGCATGAACAGTCGATGGAATGCATGGACTACATTTCAATGTATTTTTCACTGAATGTACAATCCCTTCAGTTACATATTTCATTTTGATTACGTCATTTTTCAAAATAACATGCATTCCACGACACTGGATTATTACCCAAGATCGTGATGAGTGTCCTGTCTTTTCACGTACCTCCCTGTAGGCTTAATCAGCGAACTGACAGTTGTAGATTGTAACGGGTCTCGAGGTATAGTTTGTGCAAGGATGATTAGAGCGATAAAGTTACGGTCAAAGTATTTCCCGCATGCCTGATACGTTGAACAATAAAACCTAATTTCGCAAGCACGAGAAACCTTAATATAAATTTCGCGATACCTTATCATAAAATAAAATGACCAATCGATGAGATTCACCACTATAGTTGGACTTTGACCGCAAATAGGATTTCACGTCCTTTCTACTTGTGAAGCAAAGCAACCTTGTTAACTATTAGCCGAGGTGCACCATGTTTCACTTATGTAGAATATATAGGCCAATATACAAACATAAATATAAACGCAATTGGTGTGCTATTGAGTGTTCTGGATGTATAGATAACAATATTCCAAAGTAAATGAAATAAATTCATCTACGTATAAAAAGGTATTATGTGACCTGCACCAGCGAATCTTATTTGTGTGCGTGCAGTGTAGGCCCATTTAATACTGCCATTTATCATTTATATATCATTGTTATGACTTGACAACGTGAAGCGTAGCAAGCAATCTTCATGTTAAGCTTTAAACATACGACTTACTGTGGATAAATTCGCAACGATAGAACCGAACTGTGAAACTTATGGTAAGGCATGAACCTATTCTGAAATAGCGCCATGGTTGATGTAGCATTACAAACTTTTACCATATATCTCATATTATACCGATATATAATCAAATGGTCTGTCTCGGAGTTCTAAACTTAACTACTGCTGTATGACTATACCGGCAGTTTCAAAGTTTAAAAATTTGCAGATAATTGTGATGGCAGGTTTAATATTACTGTCTCTATTGTATGTTTAGAATGAACTTACCCTTAAATATATGATTATTTTAATTTTTTTTTTAATTCTAACAAGAAGAACTGCATTTCCATGTAATGTATACTTAATCTGGCCTTTTGCAAACGCACGGTGGATTCTCGGAAAACCGACGATTGAATTGCTGGAAAGTGATGCATTATGTCATATTGTAAACCGGAGTAACTATTTTCCCTGTGTTGAACTTGCACTGAAGTACATGGAATGTGCAGAACCCCGTTCACCTATACAGAGTTTATTCATTCTTGCATTTTTTTCTCATGTATTAAATGTGGTGGTTTTCTTTCATGAAAAGAACACTTTGATTTTATGAACAGGATGCAATGTTCATGCTTTATCACAAAAATGATGTCATGGTCGCTTGTTCAGTTTGTTTACCAAAATAGTGGGGTCTATGGTACCCACTTTTCCTCCCATTAATCCCGTTTCCCACCCCTTCCTCCCCTCCCAATGCTTGGCAGTATTTAACTTCCTAATCCGTGACATGGAGTTCAGAAGCAATTAGTTGAACCTCTGGCAAACATGTATATATATACAATAACTTTGTAAACATGTAAGGAAAACGAAACTAACAGCCTCATACAACCATGGAGCTGTTTATAGCTCCATGATACAACTGAAAAGACTATGACGTCACACAGTGATCCTATAAAACAGAGGCCTTACTTTTGAGCATGGCATTCAGACATAACTTCTAATGAAATCAACGAAGCGTTAAAAAAAGGTGAATTCTCAGAAAAGCAGGATACGTGCTACTAGAAGCTCAAGATGTACACAGGTTCGTTAATTTTTATTCATTTGAATTACAATAAACAGTTTATTTATTTACTATCGAATTAATATAAATTACATCAGGTTTTCAGAGGATGTCTTTGTTTCGTATGTCAATTTTAAGTTATACTCAAGTACGCTAGTCAAATGTAAGAAGGCGCGGAATCAATCTTAGTTGCCATATCGGGTGACTTGTTACCTCAAAAATATATATTCTACATTATGTATATCGAAAATCTTAGCTACATATTTGAAACCAATTTACTTTCTACTGCGTTTTATAATCAGGTCTAATGAATTAAAGCTTATATTTTGTGTAGGATGCCTGGGATAGTGTTTAATGTGAATAGTCCCATATGCTTGTTGAACCTTTTCTGCCAGATAGGCTGAGTTTACAGATTAGTCTAGTCCCAATATAGATACCCTAATATCCACTGAACCCCACGGTATAACGTACCTCCCTGAGCACCATCCCACAAGCTATATACCCAATTATGCTTTTCGGGTTGTACATGCAACAAACCTGATTAAGCGGCATATGTGCCTTGGGGTTCTAGGTGATTTTAGTCTGATATTGCTTGTACATTTACTTGCTCTCATCAAATAAGATTCATAAGGTAATTGTAGTAAATTTTAAAATGCAAACTTTATAACAAAAACATAATTGATTCGCATCTAACCATCCCATAATGGTCCAGCCATGTATCTCAATCAGCCAGGAAAAATTTAAATTAAACCTACCGCAACCCACCCCCCCCCCCCAAACACACACCTTTGAGGTCATGTGCACCACACTGCTCGGAAACACCGTCACACCAGCCAGCCGGTGACGATCTATCCACTCCGAGTCGATACTTTCAATTCAATTCAACTTTATTTCCACCAACAATGTTCAAAGAATTTACAGTGATGTGTTTAGACAAGAGACTTTACACATACTAAATGTTTTAGGGGATTACATAAGAAAGCTATACTAAAAGCTTGTGGGATAACAATTTATCATTCCATGACCGCATTTGTGAGTGGTTAGACTTTATCAGTTTAATGCATTCTTTTTTCCTGTCTAGAATTGAACAAAATCAATGCCACAGCTACAGAAACTGTTTGGAATTTGTCTCCTAAAGGTAATGTACCATTTTACAAACCAATAACATCGTACTTATAATGCACGGAAATTCCCAGTATGAAATCTTTGTACAGCGATTAATCAATGAGGTCTCAAATCAGAATGAAAGTAAGCAGTAGAAGGATCAGATAAAACAGTCCAATATTATCTAACCTAACATTAATCTAGTCAAGTAGAGAAACCATTTGTAAACAACATAAAACAGTACTAGACATAGACATGTTGATATACATTGAATTATGCATGCATATCATGACCACGGGTAACCGTATTGTCAACTTAAGAAATGGGACAACATCTGTATCTTGAAGACCCTGGTATCCAACGTTCTTTGCTTGGTGACCGGTACTGTGATCATCTTGGCGACCCTCCGGTGGCGGATGCTATACCCTGGGAATTTACTGGGAGGGGAGGGGTATTCCCCTGCCTTGTGAGAAATATTTTAATAGGACTAAGAACGTTGAGGTGCAGAATTGAATTTGGGACATTGGTTGCTATCGGCTCATTGAACCAATCGGCGGCGTTTGTGTCTTGAAAAATGACCCATATGTTGCCTGGAACGACAATAGCACCCTTCGTGGTTAAACTGATATTATTATTATCATTATTATTGTAGCGTATGGTAATCAATACAAGTTTCTGTGACATATCCTTGTGAGGGTACCGTCACCCCTAGATAAGATTACCTTCATGATCAGATTTTCAAAAAAAATTGTTTGTTAAGAACAGTACTTAAGTCTTATGTATAAAGGAACGACATTGAAAACCAATGTAGCCTACTGCCTGTTTACAAACGATTCTGAAGTGTATACTATATAAATTAAGGAGACAAGGGGACAAACAAGAACATCAAAATATGACCCTACCCCACCCCCTCCTCAAAAAGCATATGTTATGCTTAGGGTTCCTCTAAGGGAGGATTTTAGGCGAAGTCATTATGTTGATAAGTATAGTCAATGAGAAAGCAAATATTTGAGTGCTGGTAAGGTATCTAAAGATTTCGGTTTTCAAGATGTTTACCATTAAAACAAGATCATTTTCTGGGATATTCCTTTAAGGTTTAAGTGCTGATAAAGTCGGCTCTTCGGTAAGCGCCATAATGTTAATCCTTTATTTTTATAAATTGTAATAACTTGGCCGAAGAAAATGTATTTCAATGTATAACTTTGAAAGACATTCAACATCAATTAATTCATTGATACCCCATGCATTGATTCCCTTGCGTTATCACAATGATAGAAACAAATTATGGCAAATATCTCTGAATTTTTCGGGCACCCACTGAAAGAAAAATAAATTGCAATGTGTTTTCAATGATTAAACTGATATTATTATTATCAAAATTATTGTAACGACTTCCCCAATAATTCTAACCAATATGGAAAGGTAATAACACGGCAAATGGTTGTATGCTATTGGCATGCGATGTAATAACCGATGTATGCCTATATGATATGCACATTAACATGTTGAACGCGCGCAAAAATTTTGGTTATATTTTTCGGGCAAGTCGTTACAGCTCCCCCAATCAAATTGGGCTCATACGCCCATGTCCCTAGCCCCAGGGTGCTCTAAAGTGCGGAGTTAGAAACAAAAATATTAATTTGCACAATCGTTCTATTGAATTATTACGGTCACTTTCTCGAATGTTATTTATAAAAATGTGGCATGCAGCCTATATAATAACCTTCATGTTTTCGTTCAAACAGGTGACCCGGGCGGTTCAGATGCTCCGTTTGATGTCCTAGGCATTATAATCATCATAGTAATTGTCCTATGTTGTTGTGGCTGTTGCTGTGCTGCCTCTGACGACGATCATGATTCCGGAAGATCCTCTCGCCGGACTCAGAGTGCGATAGTCATCACCGAAGTTACGGCATTGGTGATTGATTAATAACCGAAGTTGTATTACGTTGTATCTTAAGATGCATTTTCCCATGGGGTGCAGCCAGGACACATGCCATCCCAGTTTTGTGAAGTAACCTTAAGTGCCCATTTAATTGATCAAAAGTTCCCCTCCCTCTTCTTGGTAACAAAAAGTATTATTTGTCTAGTTGATATCGTAAAAGTGCTGTTGTTTAAGAGGTGACAGAAAAAAGGAAGTAAAAGCATGTGGCTTTTGTTGAAAATCATTCAAATGCTGAAATTTGTGATACGTGCTGCCGAGAGGATCCGTTTTATTCGAATTGTTCTAATGTAACTCTGTTGGTTTGTTTAATAACCCCTCACATCAAAGCCACATATGTCGCTGCCTATCGGATGTTGCGCCCCGTTAGATTAAACACTCTTCCACAGCCCTTGTTGTAGCCATTTGTAGTTGATGTATAGCGTAACCGTCTATTTCATTAGCCTTCAAGTTGGTCTTTTCGTGTCAATTTGAGCAAAGCTATGTATTACTAATCACATAGTAAGATGCCTAAGTAAACGAGGTTGTGCTTACATTCATTTGATTACCTGCATTAAGTGAGTTGCGGGGGGGGGGGGGCTGAGGACGAGGCAAAGGGAGGGGTTGTGGATGACGGGGTAGGATGCAGAAGTTCCCCTCCGTTTGAAAAAAACCTCACCTTACAGAAATGATAGGCCTACCATCAAAGGTCTGGGACTGAAGTGGGCGATCCTGGATTGAAGTAGTGGGTTTTTTTCCACACTTAGTGGGATGCTAATTTACCTTGCTTCATATGTATGTTTGAGGAGATAAGCGGTTTAATTTTGAACGTATTATTTATTAAATTATCATTGAAATACTTAAAAACATCGATATTTACGTCGCTTAGCCTAATAGTATGGGATAATTGGGATTGATTATTTTAGAGGGTAGTACTGGCTTGATATGTTTATGGTAAGTAAATTCAACTGTTTCAGGGATATGAAGAAACTAAACAAATACCGATATTATTCATGTGTAGCCTACTTACTCCTCAAACTTACTATGTTGAACTTTATATCAAGTTTCGAACTTCATAAAACGTAGAGAGTACTTTGGAGAGAATACGTTGCTTAAAACTGCAATTTTGCGATTACCTTTGCTGTAGAGTTCAAAGGGACCGGATACAAATTTTGAGAAATGTACTGCCAAATTTTTAGAATGTTCTAAATGATAGCCACTACAATATGTTAACCACAGGAATGTAGCATCTGGCAACTATCACATTGTACAAGGTCAAGCAAGAGTGCAATTTGTGCTCGAGTAAAATTTCTAAGTACACCTAATTAGCTCTATAAATATATATTAGGAATTTTTCTCTTTAAATCATTGTGATTAAATGGCAGAAATAAACGAAACGAATTGTCCAGTTGCTCTTTGAAGTTTGTGCCAACGTCGGGGAAAAAAATCCTGTGACCCACTGCAGCAACAGAGTTCTTTGTTCTATCATTTGCTTCCCTAGAGGAAGAAGTTACATTGCCAACACAGGAAGCTAACGTACTCGACAACTTCATAACACAAGGCATTTCGCTGATAATCTATCCACTGATTGCCACGGGACATTAAATTGATGGCGTGAAATAAACGTAAATGAATTGTTAATGTGACCTGCATTGTTACTACAAACATTACTGCAGATAAAAGTAGCAGCATTTTCCCTTGTATTTTTACTGTGACTGCTTTGTTACTGCAAACGTTAATACAGAACAACTGCATTATTACTGTAACGGCATTGTACTACACACATTACTGTAGATCAGCCGATTGAAATATTATTGTAATGGTATTGTTACCAAAAACATAACTGCAGATAAACGTTACTGCATTATCCCTGTATTTGGATGTAAATGTATTGTCACTGTAACGGCTTTGCGACTACAAATATTACTGCAGATATATAACTGCATTCTGACTGTATTGACTGTAATTGCATTGTTACTGCAAACATTACTGCAGATAAACGTTACTGTATTCTCACGGTATTTGACTGTAACTGCATTATTACTGTAACGGCATTGTACTACACACATTACTGTATATCAGCCGACTGCAAAATTATTGCAATGGTATTGTTACCATAAACATAAACGTTACTGCATTATCCCGGTATTTGACTGTAACGGCATTGTTACTACAAATATGACTGCAGATCAACTTAACTGCATTTTTACTGCAATGTTACTGTAACGGCATTGTTACTACAAACATTACTTATAATAAACGTAACAGCATTCTCCCTGTATTTTTGTCTGTGATTGCTTTGTTACTGCAAACATTGCTGTAGATCAACTTAACTGCATTGTTTTACTGTTACGGCATTGCTACTGCAAACATTACTGCAGATAAACGTAATTGCAATCTCCCTGTATTTTTACTGTGACTGCCTTGTTAATGCAATTTTACTTCATTGTTACTGCAACTTTACTGTAATTGCATTGTTACACCAAACGTTACTTTAGATACGCGTAAATGCATTGTTACTGTATCGTTATACTGCATTGTTTGGTGCATTTTCGGGAATATTTAGATTGACAACGGGGGATGTACATCCCACATGCACCCTCCCCCTTAACTTTGCTATATTTGCGTTAGGGTGGGACTGATGATTGGTTGTAGACAAGGGTATAGCCAACCTGAGTGGTGTGAGGGACAAAGACAACCCTCCCCCCCCCCTCTGCTTGTATTCTGACATATTACTTTCTATGACACTATATATGCTCTACCCTCCAATACGAGTTGGGGGCCGGGGCACACAATTTGCTGACCTCTGCCCTGGAGAAGGGCCTTTGAGGAAAATTGTTTCGTACGTAATGACTGCGATGCAAAGTGGTGCTATAACTTCCGTCAATTCAACTACATTTGTGAATATGAATTTGCGTGGGTCTGTTATAGAAGCCATTTGAAAGTAAATGTTACGGAGGGAGAGGAAGTGGTCTGTGTTCCCATTCTCCCGCTGGTGACGGATATGTATACGATTAACGATCTCAATAACTTACAAAATAGTGCGTGTTGATAGGTATATGCAGGTATATCATATCTGTACACATTGACCCATGCAAATGGAAGAGCTGCGTATTACTGAAAACGACAATCAGGTTACATACGACGTACGAAATTTTGAAAAGTGACATTTACTGAAAAATTGATGAAACGGAAAATCTAATCAAATTTTCGTTGAAAACTCAATATATTAAATTATAATAAAACGATTTGAAGTTTTAAATTAGACTGTCTTTGTGAAGTGTACCTATGAATGGACCTATCTTAAACACTGATAATGTCTGATAAATGATAAAAAGGTCGGCTTCCGTTTTAGGCATCATTTTGAGAAGATTTAAAAAATCGCGATTTTTGGCCAAAATTTGGAAAAACCATAATAAACCATAAAGCTTTAGACGAAAATTGGAGGTTTTCAAATTTCAGTCTTAAAGTCTACAGCGGAATCACATGGATCAGAAGCATGTTCCCGTCCTGTTAAACGTGAAATTATACCAAGTTTTCTGCTAGAAAACTAAATATATAAAACTATGACGTAACGATTTGAATATTCAAATTAGACTGTCTTTCTGAAGAGTATGGACCTACTTTAAATACTGCTATTGTCTGATACATGATAAAGAGGTCGGCATCCGTTCTCCGCATCATTTTGAGATTTAAAAAAAGCCTTACAAAATGATCAAATTTGGACGAAAATCGAGAACCTATCCCTTTAACACTGGTATGTGTGTCTCCAAACTGATGTGATCATATTTGATACGTATATCTAAAAGTTGATGAAAATCTTATATTATGTGATAGTGGTTATATGACGTTCTACATATTCTATCCGACGACGTGAAATATGGAGCACTTCGTGTAATATTTATCAAGGTTGCCTGGCTTAGAGCAACAACAAAAAATAAGGTGACAGTTTTGTAAGGTCGCCCCACGTTGAGTCTGAAGGGATAGGTTAAACCGCTAGCACAGGAAAGTGGACATGTAAACCTGCTAAGGAAAATAAAAACAAACACTACAGAGTACAGACTACAAAAGCAAAGGATTATCCAGTTAGCCCCAGGGACGTAGCCAGGTGGTGGGGGGAGCAGTGTCGAAAAAATGTTTAAAAACTGTAGTTTTTTAACATGGTATTTTGTCAGTGCTCTTTTGTTCTTGGATACTCGTCAGCTCCGTTAACTCGATTATAATCGCAGTAACATTCAAGCCTACTGATTCAACTACTCACTTAGTTTGGCAGATGCAATTAGCTAAATTTAGCCTATACCCTATTACAAGCCTACAGTTGGCCCCTGTGTAATAAAATACATATTGCCTACCTAACCACACTCTATGGAATGTCACGAACCCTATGCACAACGACGTCGACAACGTTCGTTATCATCCTTTCTATGATTCGTCCTAAGTTGTTGCAAGAACAGCTAGCAATCGTATGTGATATGTACTTCCTATAAATACTTATTACACTGCTATTACACTGCGATAACGAGATTTGTTTTTAGGCCATTGCATATTTGGCTATATTACGAAATGTTCAAGTTTATGTTGTCCATCAGTTAAGTACGTCAAATGTATTGAAGTCCAGACATTGGACAATAAACAAGAATCATCCTACTGGAAAAATTGTAAAAGAGCACTATGTTCGTCTTTCTGATATATTATGTAAATGAACATGTAAAAGAATTCAAACAGGAATCAAAATCTGCTGATAATATGATATCATATGATCAGGGGCGTAGACAGTACAGTATGTAGCACTGTGGGTCCGGGCCTACACTTTCTTTGGCCAAGTAATCTTTTTTTTTCAAACACCCATATTTCAAATCCACAGGCTTGCTAGATGAGTTTCAGAGTCTAGACAGGAAAAAATGGCTAAATTAGGTGACCTATCCTTCTGTCATCTAGGCTGTCATTTCTATTGCTTGCCGTTTCATTCAACACTCTACCCGCCGAAAAAGACTATAGTATCCGATCTTGTCAGTTTTTTAACATCTACTTAAGAACCCGTTTACGCAGATAATATTTCAGTTGAGAAAACAGTAAAGAAATTTGCCTCAGATGGCAATCGTCGGATAGCTCTCGACTTTCGCCTTCTCTTATAAGGCTAACTTAAACATTTACTAGCTACAGTTGTATCAAAGACAATAACAGGCTATAGTTGTATCAAAGACATTTCTGGCCTATCTTTGTATCTACAAGTGTAGAAGTTGAAAAGTAAGACTACATTGTACATGTACCTTGCTAATTTTAAATACATTATGTAGTATTGAATAACGTACTATTTTAACTCGTTTGTTTTGGGGGTTTAAAAGTGATATTGAATGAGGTGTCTCAAGTTAGCAAGTGGCCAGGGAACCAAAATGAACACTCGGGAAGGGTCGTTTCCGGCCATCTGGGGGGTTTGTAAAACCAAACATTTTCTTGTACGCTCCGCGCTAACCGATGGTGACGCTCCGCTCAGATAGTCTTGCCTTCAACTTTGAAAATCCATATCAATCGCAAAAAGGGCTCCCCCAACCTTTTCAAATTCTTGGCTACGTCGCTGGTTAGCCTAACTTTTTATTTAACGTTATTTAAGAAAAAGGAATGATATCTACAAAGCAATAAGGTGAATCATAGTGTACTGGTGATGATAAATTTACCACACGCCAGTACGCTGAATCGCAGTCCGCTGAGACCTAGTCCGATGAATCGCAGTAGGTTAATAATCAGTCCCCTAAACCTCAGGAGGCTGACCCTCAGTCGGCCGAATCTCAGTCGGCTGATCCCTCAGTACGCTGAACCCCAGTCGGCTTAGCCCCTGACCGATGAATCTCAGTAGGCTAGTCTTCAGTTCCCTGAACCTCAGTAGGCTGACCCTCAGTCGGCTGAATCTCAGTAGGCTTGTCTTAGTCCGCTGTAGGCTGCCCTTCAGTTTGCTGAACCTCAGTCGGCTGACCCTCGGTGTGCTGAACTTCGGTAGGTTGTACTTCATTCCACTCAACTTCAGTAGAATGACCCCCAGCGTACAGATATTCAGCTGTGTTATTGGTCGAAGAGAGTCCTAGCTAGCAGTATTATTCTAGACTGCTATTCCTTCCTGGACACCCGTCTAGATATGAAGGAGGAGATGGTGTTTAAGTGGATACTAATCATTGGTAGTCCCTTCTAACCCTGCTCAGTTGTTAATGAGTGGATATTTCGCAGTATTCGACTCGTCGGGTGGGTGGTGGTTCTAATTATTTGAACCTCAATATTTGATGGCTTACCTGTCAGTGTACCCCAGGAAAAAATCCAGTTAAGTAACTGGACAATGGTATCTAGTTTCAACTGGGATTAGTAGTTTTCTTCTGGGCAGATGGAATATATTACTGGGAGAAACAAGCTATCAGCCTACTCTACTCGCAATCCTTTCGCAGCTGGACGTGAACGTAATTACCATTTGTATATCCCTTATATTTTCTCCCTTTTTTGTTTTCTCGACTGTTGATGCCAAGCTGGCATGATCATAGCTAACACCGTACCGAAGAATACACTCTTCCACGACCCTGCAGTGCATTGTATCGCTACAAATACACCAGTCTCTCGTTTTTTGCAAACAGGTATGAGTCGAAAAGGCTGTTCTAAGTCTCCATCTCCGCCATTTCAGTAACACTGTTTAAGTTGCAGGTTCCTTTACCTAGTGCTTTACCATTGCATGCATACAGATACGCGCGAACGATGGTTTTACAGACTGCGTACATGTTTGTGAACACACTACGAACAATGCTATGTATGCGGCGTCTAATCTTGCTGCCCAAAACAAAGCAATTGCACTCATGAGTATGACGATGTTTTGCAGTAGACACGCCCTTTATGACATACTCCGAAATCTCTTGGGAAATTTCCACTGGTCGATATCCTTGTTAATGGGTAGCGCCATCGATAAAACTTCAATTAAGAAAACGTCTTCGTTACGTGTAGCATACGCCCATTAATAGAACTAGTGACTTCCACACTAATTCCCAAAAGTGCAAAGACAGGACAATACACCAGTGTCACCGTCGTTTACACCTTATTGGGCGTTGCTCATCACTAAACAGTCAAACTGTGACAGCTTTACCAGATCATTCTGTCAAGGAGACGCTTCTACGACCTGTGTGTCTCAGATTCCATGTAAGTGGGTAATCCAGCCAGAAATACTATTTATTTATTTATTTATTTATATCGGTAAGTCAGAATAGACTGTAAGCCTGTGTAAGTATGTATACGAAATAAAGTTCAGTTCAAACTCTACGGTAGGCCTACTGTGTCTGCGTCTGTACGTTATGATGATGTACGTACTTCTGCAGTAAACGTTGAGGTCCGTGTTGTATTCTTACAGCACTGTCCAGTATTTTGTCAGATATTACGTGTATGCTTACAGAAATATTGTCGTTAACATACAGGGCATGTTGTAATGCAAAACAGTTTTACCTTAACTTAACGCTCTCTGTGACAAGAGGCACAAAAGGCCGAGACGTCTTCCTCCACTTCGTCCTGTTCGCTGCTGCTGTCCTGGCTTCGTTCCAACTATTCCAGCCTGTTCTCCTCCTCTCTTTCTCTATTGTCCTCCGCCATGTTGCTTTACGCCTTCATCTTGCTTTTGAACCTTCTGGGGTCCATTCCATGGCTATGTAATTGTTGTCTGCCCTGTCTTTTCGCAGCACATGTCCTAGCCAGTTCCATCTTCCCGTCGTGATTTCATTACTTATCCTGTCCAAGTTGGTCACTCTCCATCTCTTCATAACTGATGGTATGTGGGTATTTTATTTAAGTATTTTCTTGAGGCATTTATACTGGAACGTGTCCAGTTTTTTCTCTCCTAATTACGTTTTCTTCCATGCCTCACATCCATATAGCAATATGATATCTTACAAGGGTTTTGAATATGGTGATTTTAGTTTGTCTCTTGATGTTTCCTTGGTGCCAAATTCTAATCGGGCTCCAGAATGCTGCCGTAGCTTTCCCCAGCCTGCATTTATATCTTCTGTTGCACCTCCAATTTTATTAAGTTTTGCACCAATGTAGGTAAATTCAGCAGCCTCCTCAAATCTCCACATCGATGACCGTTCACTTCTGCTCATTCTGTGTATTTAACTCATCATCTTGTAATTACCAACATTTACCTTCAATCCAACCATTGCTGCCTCATTCACCACTCTATTAGTCTTCCTCTGAACATGATCAAATTTAGAAGATAACAGGTCATCAAAATCTAAGTCTTCTAAAACATTGTTAAATTCCACCCAATTCCATTTCTCTCTGTCCCAGTTACATTTCTCATTATCCAGTCGATGACCAAAAGGATTAAAAATCCTGACATTTACACAACCTTATCGGACACCAGAGGTGATGTGGAACCAGTCAGTTAGCTCGCCTTCATCTAACACTGCACAGCTTTTCTGGAATGCTGTAATTCTTTAGTATTTGCCATAGGCTTGGTCTATGTACAGAGCCGAATGCCTTTTCGAGGTCAATGAAATAAAGGCATAGAGTTGATATCCACTAACATGACTGTTCCATAATATTCCTTAAGATGAAGATTTGCTTGGTTGTCCCTCTACATTTTCTGAACCCGGCCTGTTCTTTCCTGAGATGTTTATCTATGCCATCCCTTATTCGTCCAATCAGTATTCTGCCAGAAACTTTGCTAATGACAGGTAGTAGAGTAATTCCTCTCCAATTGTTGCAATCCTTCAAGTCTCCTTTATTTGGGATTTTGACTATAATACCTTTACTCCACACATCTGGTATACTTTCATCCTTCCCTTATCATTGCCTTTAGCATTTCTGCATGTATCCGATCTATTCCTGGTGTTTTCCATTTCTCAGTGCCTGAAGTGATTTTCTGACATCAAATAAAAAAATTCTGATTCGTCTATGTCCAGGTTTTCGTCAATTACTATCCCATGTTCCTCTGTAACTGGGTGCTGTGGCTCATCTCTATTTAAAACACAACAAAAGTGATCATTCCACCTTTCTTTCCTGGCACTAGCATCTTTAGTGATCCCCTTTGCTTATGTTTTATGACTGCAAATTCTTTCTTCTATTTGTCATTTTCCTGGTAAACATGTAAAATTCTTTCAATCTCAGATTTGCTGCTGCATGCTCAGCTTTGCCTGCTAGCCCATCTATCGATTCTCTTTTGCCCTTTTTGCAATGCTTTTAACTTCCTTGTCTTTTTCAAGATATTCACTCTGGACTTTCCTTTAACTCTCTCAGACACGATAGAAACATTTTAAGCCTGTTTGTGTACAACATTTCATACGGGTACGTGTTCTATGTGTACAATGATATTGCTGTTCTACTACAGGAACTTTTGTGCAACAGCAATACTTGTCAATGGGTTAACAGTTTACCTCTTTATAAATACAATATTATTGCTGTTCATGTGAAAGGATCTGTTGTACAGCCACCTCTCTAGATGATATGTTAACAGTTCTCTACTGTGAGTTTGAAATAGCATTGCTGTTCAGATACAGGGCAGGTGGTAATGCAACATCTAACCTAGAGTCTCTTATTCAATGTCGAAGACATACAAAACCAAGGCCTTCTTGGTATTCAGTATTAGAGAAGAGTGTTAAATTAAGATCAGAGAAGTCTACTTTACTAGTGGCAGCGTTAATCACGTTCAGCTCTACAAGCACAAAAGGAAGCAATATTTGCTAGGTCACCGTTCAGCGCCGTTCAACGCATAAAATGAGTAGAACAATAAAGAGAGAATATGTTTAACAATCATGTTGTATGAAACCTGTCTGACAACCGTATAGCCACACATAAGGTAGTGTTGAATAACAGAGTTTATCTCTTAGCACCAACTTGTCTCCATCTACCAAAGGCTTTCACATAGCTTTCCCAGCTTTGGGTTTTGCCCATTACAGCGCTTCTTCTCTCGATTTGGTTTTACTCCAAACGACAATCTATAAACTAGGAAAGTAAAAACATGAAACAAAAGAGAAGCACAGTAACTATAATTTAAATGGTGCCAGGGAGATAATCTTACACATGGATTTCAGTTTGTTACCTAAAATTACAATACCTTGTTTGTCATCAGGGAGTGTGTACATGAATCTAACATAGGTATGTTACCACAATGGAGTAGATGAAAGTCAGTTTTGAATAAATAAAAGGTAATTTTAGGTAACAAACTGAAATCCATGGTTCTACACTAGTGACTTCTCCTCTACCGTGATTACAGTAAAAGAGTGGTTTCACCATGCATAGACTCAAACCTTGCATGGATATGTCAACCAAATACAAATCTATGAAGCATGCACTGTCTAAATGACTTGAGATTGGCTTTATTTATTAGTAACAAAAACATGTTCATTTGTTCATTCTTCTTTTCACGTTCTTGAACCCAATAGAACATGCCTACAATTGTAAGTGTCGCAATAAAATTTTAAATGAACATTGTTTTATAGAATGAAGTTATTATTTTTGTATGAATGTAGTGTTTTGAAAAATAGCACAAACCACATGGCTTGAATCATTTTAAGTATTGAAATATATATTTTTCAACTAAAGGCAAGGTTCTCCACAGATGATCCAAGTAGCAAGGGAAACATTGCTATATATGATGGGATGATATTTTGTACCTCTGAAAGAACTCTAGAGTGCTGCTGATCTCTTCTAGCTAAACCAACTAAACAAAATCAGTGAACCTTTAATATAATCTCAATTCCTATGACTTCTGCTGACACCAAATTACCTTTGGCATTAACCAAAAGCAAAAGGACTCTAGTACTCACTATGGGGAATATACGTACTAAATATGACATCTGTTGTAGTTACCTACCTTGCGATCCTGTGTTTTACAAGGGTTTCAAGATTTGACCTATGTTAACCTTAACTGACCCATGACCCTGCTCCAAAACTGTGCAAAAACAGAAATTCAATTATAGCGTGTTCTTTATATAAACAGCAACTCTTTTTTAACAAAATTTCACTAAATAACTTTTAAAAAGTGTTGTCATCTCATTTTGTGGGTTCCTGTCGTTTTTTGTTATGCTGGAGAAGCATATTGCTTGTTAAATTGTTGTCTTAAATAATACACAAGAATGGGTTGTTATGTTTGAACGTATACATATCAACAATATGAAATAATATGTTACGGTGGGTTTCACGTTATTTTGTATACTGGGTCTTGTTCATATGACGATGTTTCGTATTTTGAGTGCAAGAACCAATGTTCTTGACCCCACATGTAAATCGTGCAAACTGAACAATGTCGTATTGGTACATAAGGATTATAATAGCATCATCCTATATACAGGCATCTTTGTATGTACTAACATAATACGTTACATTACATATAATGGCGGAGTGTATAGCGGAGTGTATAGCCTAGTGGTTAACGCCGGCGTCTCCCAGTCATGAGATCCCCGGTTCGATTCCCCGCCGACAGCAATGTGTGTCGTCTGGCAAGGGTGTTGTTCAATAACAAATTCCCGACATGAACGTTAAATGGATGTGTGCCGAGAGATTGGCTTCGGTCAGCTTGCGAGTCTAAAAGCCTCCATGGCTTCTTTCGCGAGTTCCTGCTTGCGGGAAGATCACATATACATACATACATTATGTAATCAATTTTGCGGTAAGAGACTCACGCTACATCATACCCTTGTTTTGCACTCACACTTACAGTAAACATTTCTCCAAGACTGTTTAAGAACACAGTATACTTTGGTACCTTTCAAATGTTATGTAGGTCGATTTTTTTGAAACATGGTCAAATATTGATTCACTGTAGGTTGGTATTTTGAAGAAACAATAGCACCGTCCTCTGCTGACTATTCGCCTTAATCCGCCAGTAATTAACTTACATCAATGACATAATTGTCCTCTACTTTACATTAATCTACGACTAATTATGCTGGGTGGATAAGATATGCATGAAAACGATATTGTGAGGGACTGACATACTTTTTACACAAAATTAGATCTCGAAATATAGAGAATGTTCATCGCAACAGACCTAACCCTTTTTTATACCAACCTTTAAAACTTCAGATTGTTGTTGACTAGCATGCGACGACGTGGGCAAGATGGTATAACAAATGGCTATGTTCACATTGTCAACTTCAGCTTTTGTCACAAATGTCACCACTTCATACCATCTCTTTCCAGTGCAGTAACCTTAAATGGGTAATACGTTCAACGTTAAAAAAATCAGCCCTATCACCAGCCTGGAAAGAAATACGTTATCACATGTGAAAACAAACCTATGAACAGAAGGAAACACGGTATGAGAAACGACATATATTAGGAAGAAATCTTAATGCAGCACGTTACTTGTTTGTGGTTACACACTGTGTATTCAAACGTGTGACGGCACCCAAACGGGTCTAGACTTGCCAAACTATAGCTGACAAAAAGCCCTGCTGAGCGTATTTCGAAATACGCTTTGTAGAGTTAAAACCGGTCGATAGAGCGGTTGAGTGATCTCCCATCTTACAAATTAACACAAATGTAATCGGTGTACCTTGGTATTATTTAATTACCTTATCGTATAGATAATAAATTTTATTTCACTAGACACACCGTAGTTTCACAACTGTGTGTTTCTCGGATAGAACAGACTGCATACTTACATTTTCCTTGTAAGACTACTTTCTCCTGTTGTGTATAGCGTTCACAGTAAAGGCCCGGTCACACTAAAGCGATATTCTATCGGAATACGGTCCGATTTTTCCGATTTTAGGACGAAGAGTGAGGTTTGTGGTAGTGAATGTAATGAATGCAGTGGAATATTCGAATACCTACTCCAAATTTGAGGGGTTCTGGAACGGACTACGTTCTGAAGTGACGTCACATCGAAAAACGATAAAAAATCGGAAGAGAAATCGGATAGCTAACCGATAAAAGGAAACGGAGTCAATATCAAAAGTTAGGAGATGGCTATTCCACATCGGAATGGCTCAACAGATAGCAAATCAGGTCCTTTATCACTGTGGCTAGAAGACCCGAACGAAAAACTGTCTGTTTCGATTCCTCTGGGAAAATCGGATAGTATTCCGATAAAAAATCGGTATAGTGTGACCGGGCCTTAACACAAACGTACGCCTTAATACGTCAGGTTCAAAAGACTCTAAATTGACATGCTGTAATTGTTCGGACTGTGTAGACACAAATAAAAATATTCTCTACTTTCGAGGGTTCCCCTTACGTGTTATAGCTAATGTCTTATTGATGTTATACATTTGGCCATGTTTGAGTTTTTGGAATTATTCAAATTTGTTTGTCATATTTGCAGCAAGTATATCTGAATATATATATCAATAAATTAATTCACTTATTGTGTTACACTCGAATCAACAATGAATTATTTCAGGTTGCCATATCGCATAGTTACGTTTATCACGCACGTTATTTTTTTCTTGTCTTTTCTAGTTACAACTAGTTCTGATTGACGAGATATCTACACCATGTTAAATGTATAGAGTTCATGCTTATACCCTGTTGTAACACAATGTATAACACTTTTCTAGAGATTACCCTTCCTTAGTAAATGATTTTTCTTTTTGTGAACAGGAGCTCAACCTTTAACCTGATGATAATGATATTTCACCCATTAATCTTAATTCAACTTAATATTCAGACGAAAGTGATTTAAAGGAGTGTTAAACGTGGCGGGGAAGTTGGAATCATTATCAATAAATTAGTACTTTTTGTAATTAGAAATGATCTTTTATTAAACCCTCTTTTATTTGAGTCCATGTGTGTTGAAGTTAAACTCAACAATAGAACTTTTATCTTGAGAGTTATTTATAACCCCCTGATGTCCCAATAACTGCATTTAATGATGTGTTATCTGGTAGTTTGCAAAACATACAAAATGAAGAGAAAACTTGCTATGTTACAGGTGATTTTAATATTGATCTTTTGAAGCATGACCATTTGCCTCATATTTCACATTTTCTTGATTTAATGTACTGTCATCACATTATTTACCATTAATATAAAAAACAACAAGGAATACATCCACATCTTCATCACTCATTGATAATATTTGTTGTAATGATTCTATTGTTCGTTCAAAAATCTGGCACCTATTATCTGACATTAGCGACCACTTACCATCTTTTGTTATAGGGATTTTGGTACTAGTTTATCTGTTAACACAAATAAGCTTGTTAACCACAAGTGGGATACTAGTGCGAAAGCGCTACACAATGTCAAACTTCAACTTTCTTCTTTTGATTGAGGACCTCTATTTAATGAGACTGATTGCAGATGTGGCATATAATTTATTAGTTGATAGTGTTCACCAAATTATATCTAAGCATTGTATTATTAAAGAATTTGAGGTTAATTATCATAGGCGCTCCAGTCCCCATGGATTACACCTGATATTTTAAGATATATTTCCAAAAAGAACAAGCTTTATAAAAAATATATTTCTCGCCCCCTCTTCCATTAATAAGTACAAGTACACTCAGTATTAAAAAATAAGCTAGCCAATATTATCATATTGGCTAAAAAGATGCATTATGAGAAATGTTTTGATGACAATAAAACAACGTAAAGGAAACTTTGGATATCATTTATAAAATTCTTGGTCGTACTTCACCCAAACTCGTATTGATAAAATTAAAGAGAATAACAATTATATATATCACCGATAAATTGGCTGACACATCCAACAACTATTTTGCTAATATATTGCAAGTACAACCCGCTATGTAATTCAAATTTTCGTGACTTTCTTCCTGAGGCAAACCCAATATCTCTATTTTTATTACCAACTACTTACACAGAAATTATTGACTTAACTATGAATATGAAAAAAAATGTTCGTGTGGTATTGATAATATTTTTGTTAATGTTCTCCAAGATAATCATTTTGCTTTAGCAGCTCCTCTTACATTTATCTTTAATTTATCAATTTCAACTGGTGCTGTACCATTTCGTTCCAAGGAAGCTAAGTAAATCCGATACTAAAGGTGGTGAAAGTTCATGTTCACAATATGTTCATAGTTCACAATATATCATCAATGGTACATCATATCCTTCTATTTTCGCATTTATTTACATTTACTTTGTAATGAATTATGTTACGATGGGTTTCATGTAAAAGCTTCGGCTTCAAAGCCCTTGCACCTAGTGACATATCGATTGTTGTATGTCTTTTCATTGTAAATCATGTATAAAATTGTTGTCATAGTTACATGCCTGAACGAGACAACCAATGGATTATATGTCTGTTCTGTCTGTTTATAAGGTACAATGAGTAATTTCATATTCTAAGAGTGATTGTGTATGTCTGTATGTGTTGACAACAAGTGTGTATCGTGTAGTGTTGTAGTACTGCTGTAGCAAACAGACCAACGTCGGATCAATGTTTCAATATTATTCCTTGAGAAAAAAGTCCACCAAACAACAAAAGACGTTTCCCAATATTTTGGACCAGACCATTCAATGAAAGGTTGGTGACGAGTTTAACAACGGTGAAAGGTCGGCATAGTCGCATAGCTTGGGATTAATAATAATACAAATAAAATTCATTCACTAAATTAAAATATGTTAGTGCTGTGAAGTGTTGTTCTCAAAATATTTAGGGAGAAACAAAACAATGACTCTTTTAGATTGTGTAAAAGTAAGTTGACCTGACGTTTCGATCCTAGCAGGATCTTCTTCAGAGGATAAATGACACTTGCCATTTAGCCGCTGAAGAAGATCCTACTAGGATCGAAACGTCAGGCCAACTTACTTTTACACATTCTCTTACACAGGCTCGCTAGTGGATAAGCAGTTTGCTAACAGTTTTATTTTATTTGGACTCTTTTAAGATGCAACACAACTACAAAACACCTCTCTTAGTAGTGGAATATACTGACCGGCGAAGAGCGGGACATGATCCAGTTATGAATATAGACAAGTGATTTCGTCCAATACTTATTCAGTCATTTGACTTCAAACCGTTTATATCTACAAGTTTACATAACGTTAATTACAATATTGTTTTATCTTGGTTGTTCAAGTTTACCGTACATCAATGTAAGAATGACAGTCATTTGTTCCTTGTGCCCGCAAGGTTTCAATCTTCAACGTCATCTGCAACGTCACATGGCCAGTCTACACGTAGGTGCGGGAGACTTTGTAAGACGTGTCACAGATTTTTTCAAAACGCGATCCCTTAACACCAGAGTAACACCTACGAAGAGATGCGTTGGACACTTGAATACTCATGATAAGTCGTCTAATGAAAACGAGCTGTCTGCTAAGAGACAACGAGCATCCTCACCTGTCACCCATCCTCATTTTACAATTGGACGTTCAGAGAAGGGCCACATAAAAGGAGGATGAGGGTCCGATCCGATGGAATATGAAAGTCACAAAGCTGACGCGAAGGATCCGAGGAGAGTGCATACTGCGAATCACCTACAAAAGAGAAATAATTCTACTGATGGTGCCTATGGAACAACCAATACAAGCGGCCATGGCATGGATGACAAATTAAAGCTGAAAAACCCGGTCCGCTATTCTTAGAATCCCCTCTTGCCATATAGTTTAGGGCGTGTGGACAGTTCAAGGTTTAAACGAACTTCTATGAAAAGCATTGGCTGAAAATAAGGACCAAATTTCAAACGAAAGGTTAACTGAGACATAGTTTGTAAGTTGAATCTGCCAATCGCTCTATTGCGATGGACTTACCTCTACAAATGTATCTCTATCTTATATCAGTATGCAAAGTTAGGCATGCTTCCATTTAACTACGATATCTTGGACAAATATTTCGAATGAAACTTTTAGGAGTATGTTGAGATGGACACTGAATCTGCCTTTATTGCCATTGCAACCCAAAAAACTAGAAGATTTGCTCAACAAAGACCTGTACAAAGACTATCAACGGTATAAACATCAATGGTTTCCACGTACAAATACGGAAGAACATAAACAGTACGACAATCCTACCCCTGGTGTGTTTAAGGTGGAATGGGAAGGAGAGGGCATTGTTGCCCTCAATAGTAAAATGTTCTACTGCTTTGGCGGGACAAACAAAGAAACGTACAGCTGTAAAGGCATCAACCAACAAGAGCAGCAACGCAGCTGTATCTCCATCTATATTGTTTCCACCGATGTAAAATGCTATTGAAACATTTCTTGAGAAATAAATCAAGGTGATCCGTCTCAAGTGTCTCGCCTGGTTGAGCTATCAGTGGGTTTTTTCATCGGTATCGATGCAAATCACCAGTTCCAGAGCAAATGAGCCTACAACTATATAGCAAACCATGTCAATATAGCTGCTGCGGTTAATAAGATATACATCCTGTGAACTTTGATGATAATTACCAAATTTGCTCCAATGACCTTATGCACCAAGTTTCATGTTGATCTAACAATTAGGGTTTATTTCACTGTCTAGAGTGAGGTTATATATAGAATAATAAACGCTCTGGGTTTAATACAAGCGAAGCCAGAGTGCATCCAGCGATAGCATTAAACACAGAGCGTTGATTATTCGTTAGATAACCTCACGATAAGACCAATCAAATTTGAGGATTCTATTCAAGCATGAATGAATGTCTAGTAAAATGACCTCCCCATTTTGCAGCACGAAATGTTGGCTAAAGGTACCAAGTTTCATGTTGATCCAACAATCTCTAGTAATTTGACCTCAAATTTTCAGCATTTTCAACATATTAATATGTACAGAAATGACATAGTCGCAATTGTTTGTTTTATAGGCTCGTTTTATTTCAACACTATTCTAGAAATGGCTGATAGAACTATAAACATAAAAATAAAGAAGAACAAATGATGTAAAAGGAATATAAAAAGAAACTTAAAACAATAACAATGTCATAGTTTGTCTAAAGACTAAATGGCAGGAATGTGTTGGATATTACATGTCGGCAAGGTGATATAATTTTTTTAGTTGAAATATAGGTGACTTTTGGATAAATAAGTACTACTTTTGGGGGAAAGAATCGGTTGAGAAAACTGGGGAAGTATAAAATGATATGTTGTGAAGGTAAAAGCCCCCCTCCGGTTTATTCTCTCTGAATAAATATCATGCACAGCCGCCACTGATTGTGGACCTGTCCACCAAATATGAAGTTTGACCATAGCTGTGCTTCTTGTGGAAAAATTAATTTTAACCTCTCTTATCACTGGATTACTGGAACAATAAATAAACAATAGGGGTAGACTACTTCCTTGAGACTGCCCAAGATAATGAAAGGTATATGTGAATACTGCACGTAATAACCATAAATCTGTAAACACCGCATTTCTGAATGGTGGTGTTCACAAACAGAATGAGGTCACTACTGACGTTGTCTGGTAGACTACGTATCAAACCGTATGTAGAAATTTTCTTTGTTGTACACTTGCTTAAGATACTCATTTTGCGAAAAAAATACCATTTATCTAGATTTACTGAATTGTTACATGGCATGTTCAACAGAAGTCAAGAATACAGGTTTTGTAGAACCTGTATTCATACCTACAGGAGGACATCCTGACACACAATCATGATTGCATAGATTCTTTGAACCTCTGACAAGGAATAGAAAATAATTTATTTGGAAATAGATAGTTTGATAAGACTGGAACTATGATATGTAGTGAATAACTTCAGTAAAAGACTTTGTATTTACACAGCTGTCTTTTGCATATAGTTTCAAAATGAAGAAGTGTATTACGTGTTATGGAAAACCGTGTCTAATGGAACAGTAATAGTTTGTAAAAACGAATGTTTAATCTGACTATACAGATGACCAAATAACAGGTGCTACTTTTGTAAAAACAAATAACGTCTGGGCATGAGCAAAATTGCACTACGTTCCGCCCCTTCAGAATTTTCATGAGATGAAATTTCGTACCACACAAACGTACCAAACCACCTACCAATGCCATCAAAACAAGTTTGATCAAAATCGGACATGCAGTTGCCGAGATATTGACA
The DNA here is from genome assembly GCF_037975245.1 of Apostichopus japonicus. Taxonomy (NCBI): domain Eukaryota; kingdom Metazoa; phylum Echinodermata; class Holothuroidea; order Aspidochirotida; family Stichopodidae; genus Apostichopus; species Apostichopus japonicus. Next base: position 17,686,043 of record NC_092567.1, read on the forward strand.
TTTTGGAGAATTCGCTCTAAGCCCTGCCCACTCATAAATATTCATGATATTGGAACCAAAATATATAGAGATCGTCTACTAATGATGGGCAACTTCTGTACCAAGTATGACCTCAATCCACTTTGGAGTGTCGAGAAAACCTACTTACAAGCTTTGTGTCACACACACATGTCACATACCCATACACACACACACATGCACCCATGATTGCATAGATTCCTACGGCTCGAGCCCCTGGTTGTCAGTTTCTTATTTTGACTTGCTAACTATACACCTGTAGCAACAGGGTAAACTGTTTATCTTTGACTTTATTTTCTATTGTCAATTGACATTGAAGAGGAGTCATGTTAATAAGGTCAAAGCCAGTGACTTCGAGAAGACTGGGATTATACAGATGACCAAATAACGGTCAATCAGGGGCAAATTTTGTCCAGAAATAACCTCTAGTCATCAGTTTCTTATTTGGACTTTCAACTATACTGCTCTAGTAACAGGATACTCGAACTGAATCTTCTTGTGAAGTATGACCTCAATCCACTTTGGAGTGTCGAGAAAACCTACTTACAAGCTTTGTGTCATACACACACATGTCACATACCCATACACGCACACACACATGCACCCATGATTGCATAGATTCCTACGACTCGAGCCCCTGGTGTCAGTTTCTTATTTTGACTTGCTAACTATACACCTGTAGCAACAGGGTAAACTGTTTATCTTTGACTTTATTTTCTATTGTCAATTGACATTGAAGCGGGGTCGTGTTAATAAGGTCAAAGCCAGTGACTTCGAGAAGACTGGGATTATACCGATGACCAAATAACGGTCAATCAGGGGCCAATTTTGTCCAGAAATAACCTCTAGTCATCAGTTTCTTATTTGGACTTTCAACTATACTGCTGTAGTAACATGATACTCGAACTGAATCTTCTTGACCTTATCTCCTTCCACTGTCAATTGACATTGAAGCACAGTCATGTCAATAAGGTCAAGGCCAGTGACTTCGAGCAGACTGGAAGGTAGGTCGAGGTGTTCCCGCACTCTGTGATGATGGAGATTTTGTCTAGTCTGAAATTTGAGAAGAAATAAAAGTAAATAAACTAGGGCAGATGAATTTGTTTCCTTGGTACAGGAAAACACTGAAGATAATGTGTCTCCTAAGGACAGGGAGAAGGTTGTTGGACACCGTTCGGAAGGTACACTTGCATGTTTACTGATAACCAGCGATCAGCAAAAGGCGACAGAGGCATGTTTGGAGAAGTTTCAAGCTGAAATTCAAATCAAGTTTTACTGTCCCCTGGTCAGAGCAGATATGATGTGAACCAGGGTACATTTTTAGTTGCGGCAGAGCAGCTTAAGAAATCATCATGTCTCTCCTTCTGTTATTCTCTTCCTTTTTCTTTTGTTCTTTGTTCGTAACAAACGTCCATAACTCAAAAAGTATTGAATGGAATTGGATCAAACTTGATACATATGTTAGGTATGTGTCATAGATCAAAACTCTTTGGGCCCTATAAGTGTTTAGGCCCTGGCATTTTAGGGGCTCAAACTAGACATTGCTGGATGAACATGAAACTTGGTACATGTAGTCCACATTTCGTGCTGAAAATTCCGAGGGTCACCAGGGGTCATTTGAGGTCAAATTACCAGACATTGTTGGATCAACATAAAACTTAGTACATTGTGCTGAAAATTTGCAGGTCAATTTTTTGGTCACCACAAGCAAATTACTAGACATTGTTGAATCAACATGAAACTTGGTATGAACATGTAACTTCGTGCATATAGTCAACATTTGGTGGCAACTATTTCGAAGGTAATTTGGAGGCCATCAATTAAGAGTGTTATTGAAAATAAAGGGACATGGCCCTGGCCACAAGAGACCCTTGGTTGACCTTTGATCTTAAATTCATGAACAACCTGAAAGTAACACTTCCACAGTAGTATCGTGACAAATCCTCAACATTGTACCATGAAATCTGTAGGTATGAGCTAAAAATGATATATATGAATCTTGGTTCACAGAGTTTCATTTTATGCTTGAATTTGAGTGAATTTGAGGTCACCAGATTGAGAACAAATCACAGAATATTGTTGAACATTGGAGTGATTGTTAATGGTCCGCAGCTACCAAGATATTTCTGATTGTTTTACAGAAAGTGAAAACAAAGGTAACGGAAGGCTGTTTTTTTCTTCCAAAGCTTTCAATTTGCTGTTAACCTACAACTGAACCATATATGATTTTAACTTGAATAGTAGGGTGATGTTTTGTTCAAATTTCCATTAAATATGGTGATTGGTAAGGATGTAAATTTTCTTGTAAGGAAGGACACTAATGCTCATGTGTGATGAAATTATCTATGTCAATTGAACTTACTCTTCGTTATCTATGCCAATGATGGTGTAGGTTGCTTAGGCTGAAACTTGTTTTCCTGTTATCTGTGAAGAAATTGGAAAATAGTTGTCATGAGCATTTTTGTTCATGTGTTTATGGTTTACTGGTTTTGATTGTTGAGTTAGTTTTATAATTTGTTGTATTATATTATAGACAGGAGCTGAAAGGCACAATTGAATTTTGATACTGAATTTTGTAGGGTCATTTGACTTGGTTTGGAATGCGGTGTTCAGGGTTGTGCACAATAGAGAGGGCAGAATATTAGTACTATAAGAGCATGCAGTAAAACTTTCCCAAGCTTTTAAATCAAGATAGGATATGCTTATAACACTTATTCTTATGGCTCATAAGGTTTTTTCATTAACACTTACAGATTCTCAGGAGCACAGATTAGAAAAACTAAATAAGACTCTTTCATTAAAGTCATATACTACAATGGGTGTAAACAAGTTAATGTGAGAAAATGTAGTTTCTCACCACACTAAAATCACTACAATACTTTAAAAAACTTCTTTTGGAAAAAAATCATTTAAAAAATAGTATTTTTCAACAGACTTCAGCATCACTCTGCAATGATGTGGAAATAGTTTATTAGTATGTACATCACATGGGAGTCTATATATTTTGAAGGAAAAAGTTAAAAATTAACCTGGCAGGTGGTAGTCTTCAAAAATGTGTCGGGCGGCCATTTAAAAAATTAAATAAGGGCCTCCTAATTTTTTTTTCTCACTTGGTCTAAACAGAGACAATACAAACTGAAATAAACATCTTTCAAATATTGGCATTTTTTTTCTATTCCAGAAACTTTTTCATAGATATGTTGAAAATTATTCTAAGTCCGAGGAGAGCAGGCAGAGTGGCTTTGATGGCCCCAGTTACACGTACTTAATTCTGCCTTACCTTTTATACAGAAAAATAATGAAAAATATTTTAAGTCTGAGGGTCGCAGGCAGCCTAAGATGGCTTCAATTTTCATTGCGGCCTATTTTTTATACAAACAAATGTTAAAGAAAATTTTAAGTCGGAGGGGAGTAAGGATAGTGGCTACGATGGCTTGGTTTTCATTTCTGCCTATCCTTTTACATTCTATTCAAGACCGAGGGAAGTAGAAAGTGTGGCTACCATGGCTCTGATTGCATCGGTCTCATTTCTGCCTATCTTTTAATAAAGAAAAATGTGAGGGGAGTAGAAAGAGTGGCTAGATGGCTCCAATTGCAGCGTTCTCATTTCTGCCTATCTTTTGATACAGAGAAATGTTTAAAAATCGTTTAAATCTGAATGTGTAAGAAGAGTGGCTAGGGTGGGTCCAGTTGCATCTTTCTCATTTGTGTGTATCATTTTGTACAGGGATCAGTAGAAAATAATTCAGAGGAAGTAGGGATAGTGGCTACGATTGCATCGTTATCAAGTACGTAGCCATTTAAGAACGTAGCCACCTAGCAGCCACCTAGGCCTACAGGGTGCAGGTAAATTGTGGCGGGGTAATAATGCAACTCTCCCTGGCTGGAGCCTTTTATTACATATATTTGAACTGGTATTTATTTTTCTCATGCTGAAATATTACGAAAATGAAGGTGTTCAGACTATGCATTGTTCCTAACTTCGCATTACTCTTACTGTAATATATTGCTTACGAGTACAAACTAGCCTAGTACTAGTAGTATTACTAAATGGACCCTGCATAGTTTAGAAACAGAATATGAGAGGATTTTCAACCATTCAACTGAAGAAATAGCTGTGTGAAACAAAATTCACCCTTCATTAGATCTGCTCAGCAGATATCAATTGTGAAAGTTTCGGAAATTCCGGTAAATTTTTTAGGGAAAATTTTGTATTTTCTGTACAGGAAAATATTGGCTCAGCCTAGCCTATGCCTACTGTAGGTTGACAACGTCGGAGTATAGCCAAAAGTTGAAAGGCATTAAATATTTGAAATAGACTGGTCTAATTCTTACCATCAATTCATAATATATTCATTTTATCCAACGAAAATTGTGGTTGATTGGTAAAAGTGTTGAGTTTTGCGAGGTTCCATTCAAGTTAACACAATGTTCAAATACCTGACGGAAATATTTTTCAAAGGTCATTTTTTGTGGGAAGATCGTAAAATGTTGTGACCTAACATTGAATTTATTGATGGTTTTTACTACATATTTGAAAACTGGTAGGTTTTCATTTTCCCTTGCTGTAATATTACGAACTGCAACATGAGGGTGTCCGGTCTTAGCAGAGTTCCTAGCAGAGTTCCTAACTTCGCAATATATAGGCCTAGGCTAGGCCTAGTAATAATAGACTAGTACAAATCAGCCTTAACTCAGACCTACGCTAGGTCCACTGTACTAACGGAGTAACGTTAGATCGAACACAGTGGCGTACCCCAGCAAAAAATGTACCCTAATTTTACCGCGGTAAACTATGGTAAATGTGTGGTAAATAGGGTAAATGTGTGGTAAAATTGTGGTAAAATCAACAGCGGTACATTTACCGCAGTTTTACCATGGTATTACCGCGGTAAAAGTATGGTAAAAGTGCGGTACATTTACTACGGTAAATTTACCGCAGTTTTACCATGATATTACCGCGGTATAAGTAGGGTAAAAGTGCGGTACATTTACCGCGGTAAATTTACTGCAGTTTTACCATGATACTACCGCGGTATAAGTAGGGTAAAAGTGCGGTACATTTACTGCGGTAAATTTACCGCAGTTTTACCATGGTATTACCGCGGTAAAAGTGTGGTACATTTACTACGGTAAATTTACTGCAGTTTTACCATGGTATTACCGCGGTAAAAGTAGGTTAAAAGTGTGGTACATTTACTGCGGTAAATTTACCGCAGTTTTACCATGATATAACCGCGGTATAAGAAGGGTAAAAGTGTGGTACATTTACCGTGGTAAATTTACCGCAGTTTTACCATGACATTACCGCGGTATAAGTAGGGTAAAAGTGCGGTACATTTACTACGGTAAATTAACCACAGTTTTACCACGGTATTACCGCGGTAAAAGTAGGGTAAAAGCGTGGTACATTTACTACGGTAAATTTACCATAGTTTTACCATGATATTACTGTAGTAAAAGTAGGGTAAGTTTATATGGTACATAAACTGCATATGTGAAATTCCTACAATTGTGCCATGATTAACCACAGTAAAAATAGGGTAAAACTATATACGGTGCAATTATACTATGGTAAATTTACCATAATTGTACCATGATTTTACCACAGTAGAACATATATGGGCCACACTATGAAACATGATTTTACATTTACAGCAATTTTCCATGATTTTGTCCCATATTTTTGCAATACTGATATGACAAACCTTTTGTCCTATTCATATCTTAATGTTGGCAATATAAATTACCTGTGGATATGAGTTGAATAAAGACAAACTGCTATTCTTATATGTTATAGTATGCCTCTCTTTTCCTAAAAAAAAACAAGCAGAGGATAGATACATAGAGAATTCCTTCATGGAATCCCTGAAATATTTGAGAGGAGACAACAATTAATTCTTTTTTCATTATTAGGGAGAACCTAAAAGCCTTTAAAATGAAAAAAAAGAACTATATAAACTATCACACATAAGGCATAACTTCTGTGCCTCAACACTGTGGCACACAAAAATTGTCCAATCAGTGTCCTCAGATTTGGGTATTCTCTGTCAGGTCCATTAAATGACTTGACAAGTCTATGTATCTATGAAGAGAGTACTCTTTCCATTTATAATAAGTCTTTGAGGACAATAAGAGATCAAAAGTCCAATCAGGAATCATACCATCTAGGGTAATTGAAATTCAACAAAGCTTTCTCATGTGTGAAACCTCCATGGATTTGATGAATTAAAAACTGTTGCATTCTACTGAGGACTTACATGTCAGGTATACAACCATTACAATAAGGGCAAAGGCATGTAGCCAAATTATGATACAGTACACTGATGGGTGAAATTCAAAGAAATATATGGTATACATGCTGATTGAAGTTAGGACAAAATCATGCTCAATGTTAGGTAAAACTGTCCTACAGTTAGTGTAAAATCATGGTAAATTGAGGTAAAACTAAGGTAAAAGCGTAGTAAATCTACGGTAAAAGCGGGGTAAAAGCGTGGTAAAAGTATGGTAAATTGAGGTAAGAGCATGGTAAATCTACGGTAAAATTGGGGTAAAAGAACGGTAAAACTGTGGTAAATTTAGGGTAAAAGTGTAGTAAATGCGTGGTCAATCTAGGGTAAAATTGGGGGTAAAAGAACGGTAAACTGTGGTAAAAGCATGGTAAAATATGGTAAATTGAGGTAAAACTAAGGAAAAAGCGTGGTAAATATACGGTACAATTGGGGTAAAAGAACGGTAAAGCTGTGGTAAATTTGGGGTAAAAGCGTAGTAAAAGTGTAGTAAAAGCGCGGTAAAAGTATGGTAACACCGTGGTAAATTTGCGGTAAAATTGGGGTAAAAGTGAGGTAAAACCATGGTAAATTTGTGGTAATTTACTGCGATAAACCGCGGTTTACCGCGTCCATAGGGCCAAAACACCGCGGTAATGTACAACAAATTTACCGCGTTTTTACCCCGGTTTTACCGGGGTAAAAGTGTGGTATGCTACCGCGGTAAATTTGAGGTAAATTTTTTCCTGGGACCAAAATTCATATTATTATCACTTAAATATTATCATTAAATACTTACTAAATAAATAGACTTACCGCTTTCTTCTACTGGCGAGTTGGATTTGGTAAATATGGAACGCAAACACCAATATTCTGCTGCACTGGATCTATCTAATTGTGGAGAGTTGGGTTTGGTGTGCTTTTTACGTGACCCGCCATGCGGGATACAAAACGTCACGGGTGGTACGAGCACGTGCACAGTCTAGACGGAAATACATGCAGGCTTGCACAGCAGTTCCATTTATTTTGACCCCAAACATCCAGCATATCGACAAGCGCTCGTCCAATCACAATAGGAATCATAAATTTAACCAATGATATTGCCTTATTTCTGCATGATCACCGTGTGTTTTTATCTAATTAAAATAAAGACTGGGAGTTGAATTTAAAGGTACAGGTCACGATAACACATAATAACACTATGTTCACCGATGTAATTGAACAAATGCTTACGTCTACATCGCAATACCTTTAAGTACCATGCGCTGTATTAAAAATCACTTAAAAAATTACGGAAAACGTACCAAAAGTATGTTTTCTGATCATTTTAAAATGTTATCAATAAGTAACATTTAAGTGTCATCTTGTGATGTACACTACGATGAAATTTCACATCAAACAGACATTAGGGTAAAAACTAGTAGGCATTTAAAGAGCCCTCAGACTGAAAACGATTGGTGTGAGATAATCTCCATATATGTTATATATGGAGATAAAAACGAAATGCCGTCAAAAAGGTTGTTTATGTCCCCCGATTGACTAAAGGGACACACACAACATTGTTTGCCCATGCAGGTCACATATGCGTACATGAAACTGAAAACTTTGTAACGGTATCACATATGTAAATCACATATTCTTTGTTCTTCAGATACCAACATGGCGATAGTTGCTGCTGCTACTGTTACATTAAGTGCCCTTGCGAGTGGCAAGGTCGTTTATGATGCGGCTAACGACCTATACAAGGGACAGGGTGGAAAATTCAACCTTACTCTTGGATTACGGAAGGATGGGGACGTGTTACTCCATGAAGAAAGCATAAGTCCAGGTTCCGGGCCTGGATATCAGACACGTGAATTCAAATACCGATGTCGAAGAAATGAAGTGATCACATACGTTGTAGCCGAGGATAAGCGGGGTGATGGCACAGGTGGGAGTCCAGAACTTATAAGTGGTGGAGCAGGTCAGGATCATATAATAATCGAGGTGACGTCTCAATTGTGCAGAGGTTTTGATTTTACTGTTTCGGTTTATGGTAAAAGAAGGTAAATTTTACTGAATGTTTCATTTACTGGCTTGGAGGCCTAATTGTGTTATTAGTTCAAAAATGATCTCATGATTGATAATTATTATGTTATTCTATTATGGACATATTCTCTTTACATTAAAACATTATGATACAAATTAATAAATAAATGAAGCAGGAAAGTTATTGCCAGCAGTGTTCCGATCATGATTTCAAATATAAATGATGTGATATTATGGATTCGGAAAGACCTTTAATAATCTAAGTGACTCTTTTACATCAGTACTTCGGATATCATCAGCATATGCAGTAAACATCATCGAATATTGTGGGCGAAGCTTTCAGGTGATTATGATGATTTTGGGACATAAGTTATCACCGTTTCGCAAAGTATCATTGAAATATTTGAAAAGACACATCAAATAAAAATTCAATAATTTTGTTTACATAACACAGTACCGCACAAACCGATCGTCAAATCCTGTTGCAATTCGAATTACCGTCTGAAGAATGTTTAATATTTCCCTCAACGTATACACATATAAGACGCAGATGTTTATTTTGTTATATTCTTATAAAAAAAATAGCTAACTTAATACAATTAATATGATGTGAAATATCTAAAGCAACCCTAGTCCTAACAATGCTTTGTTCTTTGAATGTTCCAGTCGCTGCTAATTGACATTTTAAGATATTTTATGTTTACAAATTCAATCCACAAGCGGCTCGCTTTTAGCAAGGTTAGGGAACTTTGACTAATGGTGAATGTGTTAGTGTGTCACCAACACATTACGTATAAACCCAAATGAACACCAACCAGTGCCTCCAAGTTTCGCTGGGATATAATCGCAAGGAAAAGTAAGCGAAAGTATTAAATTAAACACACAGGCCGTGTTATAGCTGCAATATTCTGGAGAGACGTCAACATATCAGAAACTTGTTTCACTGCTCTGTTCGTTGTTATTTGCACAGTTCAGGTCTTTATTTTGTTCTTATATAGTTTGGAAAGAACCCCTTTAAATGATATATTACTCACTTCTTCACAGACACTTAGTAACACAGTACGGAGGAACGTATCGTCACTAACAACAACACTAGGTTGTGTATGTCTCCCGATTGACTAGGGGACATACACAACATTGTTTGTCCATGCAGGTCACACAAGAGTACATGAAGCTGTAGACTTTGTACCAATATCACATTATTATGTAAATCACATTCTATTTGTTTTTCAGGTGGTATTATGCCGTTAAACGGAGCTGCTGTTGCCGCTGGTGTTGCTGCTGTTTTGTGATACAACAATAAAAATACTCAGCAGTTAGTTTTACGACGCTTAAGCGACCAAAAATGTGGGAGAAACCCGCAAGGGCTTATGGATTACAACTTACACGTTTGGGTGGCTCAAAGTTTAAGTTTTTACTTATTCCGTTGTTTAGTTGTTAGTTATCAGCTGTTAGTTATTGTTCGGTCAATTTTAGTTAGCTTGTTGTTATTTAGCCTTTTAATTTAGTGTTTCGCGTTGAAAAATAGAAGACAATTTTAATGGTTGTGTTTCGTGACTTATTTTGGAGCTACTATTTTTGAAGATTAAACATTTCCGTTAACATGTCTACAAATTACGGTGGAACATTTCCGTTTAAAGTTTCTACAGTTTGGTGGCTAGGGTACAATATGTTATTCTATCATGAACATATTCTCTCCAATCATTATCATACAAATTAATAAATAAATAAATAAAGCATGTAACTTATTGCCGGCAGTGTTCCAATCATGATTTCAAATATTAATAATTTGATATTATGGATTCGGAAAGACGTATAATAATCTAATTGAACGACAAGGCGAATACCAACAATGAACTAGATAGGCAAATTAGATTTAGACGATTTTCATTGGAAAAGGGAGCTTTTTCATACCGAGACAAGCATTTATAAAGCAACGATAATATATATCAGTAACTTGAAAACAAATTTGGGAGGATTTGTAGAACGCGTGATGAGTTGTTTCGCAAAAGTTATTCACATACATAGCGACTTGAAATTAGGTCATACCGAAATATTGAAGTTTGCATGTTTAAAGATGGTTAGATGATTAATTCTAACTGTCAACAGACCATTAGGTTAAGGCTCAGTCTGGATATTTACGTCGGGCAATTGTGTGACCTCAAAGCGTTCGGAAATGCAACAATGCGAAGAATGATTGTAAGCCAAGCTTGATCGCTTTTACTAATAGATATGCATTACATACATCGTCATTATTTGCGAAATGTATGGGGTTGATGCATCACCCTGTGGGTGTTTTGAGGTCAAACCACCTACATAATATTCAGGTTGCTCTAGATGCAAAATTACTTTTTTTTATTTTGTTCAAAGAAAAACGTGTTTAGTCTTAGCTATAGTATATATAACACCATTCTTTAGAATGGAACAAGATACCGACTGTGGTAAATGTATCCTCAAATTCCACTGTTGCTATTATTCTTGTGGAAGTCGTATGTGTAATCAATAACAAGTTCGGACGTGTCCGTTTGACTCGTAATATTCTATGTAGATATATATTGTGGACATAATACTTATTTTGTATACGACGATCGATCACATTGTTGAGTGGGTTACATAGTGGGTCACAAATTTTATCACGTGGTATATAATTAAAGGCCAAAATGAGAGTATATGAGCCATTAGTTTGAAAGAAGACAATTTGTAATGAAATTATTTACTAATCAGTGTGATGTTATTTAAGATTCCAGCAAATTATTATCAATTTGCGCAACTAACTTTGCTATCGATTCGCTTTTCCACAAAAATGTTTTGTCATTCAGATATGAATTTGAAGTATTGAGCTGTTTAAAACGACAATCATTGTCCATGATGGACCTAGGTATTTGTCTGTGCTATTTGTATTGTGATATCGCACGTAAACCATATATTGAATTAATATTTGATCGAGTTGGAATATTTTCTCCATGTTTCCGTCATATTTAGTGTAATCATTGAAATATTATAAGCTTAGCTGCTATACTTTCCATTTATTCAGTTCAGTTGTAGCCTATATCATTTGTATATACCGACACACTTTCAAACCTTTAAGACGCTAAATACATATTTCATGATAGTTGTTTCCCTATAGGAAGTTAGTAGGACTATCCTGTGGTTGGCAGAACCGACACAAGGTTGAATCTCTTATTTGGACTAGAGATCAAGCTAGTTTGGATATTAAATCAAGGCATCGCCATTCGCAAAGGATTCGTTTCCAATTTAACATTCAATTCAAGGTAAATTGATTTTCATATTAAGTTACCAAGGTTTTTAACGTTGGAGATTTTAGAAAAACTGATCATTGAAATTGAAATGAACCATAAGGAAATTAAGCAGAAAACACAACTGATTTCCTTATCGGGCGAATTATTTCACGTTCTAAAGTAAGCGTTATCGGTCTCAGCCAACTTTTCCGATATATCTGTCAGAATGTTCATTATTAAATTGAAGTAATAGCGGTATATACGACGTATAAAGAACTTATCCAAATGAAGATTGTACTGTTATCAAGCGGGATAGAGATATCAAAGTGGCTATTCTTACGACTAGTTGTAAGACTAATTTATAAATACGTATGCGCAGTTGCTTTAACGTGGCTATTTTTACTACTAGGAGTACTTTTTTACGACTAGGCGTAACAATAATTTCCGGTTAAGGTTAGTGTTTAGGGTTAGGTTTAGGGTTACACTACTACATGCGAAGTTGCTTTATTTACTTCACTGGGCTTGAATACGCCGATGTCGTAAGAATAGTTTATAAATACTTGTTACAACTAGTCATAAGAATAGCCACGGCCTAAAGCTATCGTGGCTTTGTTTAATTTATCCCGTTCTTCGGGAATGACGTCATAACTGATTAACCTTGGTGAATTTCTCGACAGTGCTAACAACTAAATGACGACACAGTATTGTTTGAGATTGCTTTCCTTCCATTACCATTTAGCTCATGCCATGCCATTTCACATCAAACTTAGTTACCCTCTTATGCGAACAGCCTAAACAAGTAGGCAATGGACACTGATTGTTTGTCTAGAGGTTTGAAACCAGTAAAGAAGTTCGTCATTCCATTGCTAGCAATGCTAGTTTTTTTTAGTGACCTATTTTTGTATTGTGGTTCAGCTCTTAAACGTACTTTTGGTAAAATGATCAAGTTAATGGTGAAGCACGATGACCGAGCGATCAAATTTGCTGACCTCAAGCGAGACGACCAAATAGTGATTTGTGTTTCGTTTTGCCATTCGTGTTGGCACGCCATTGTTTTGAAATTAAAGAAGCGAAAGCCATGGAAAATGTCATTGATGTATTTGATGTCATTTGATGTCATTGATGTCATTGATGTCATTAACCAATTATATTTTTGTTTTCTATCTTTGTCTCTCTCAGTGAATTGGTATTTACCCCATGATTTTTTTTATTCAAAGACCGACGTCAATGTTACGAAAAACATAGAAATAAATTTCCCTAAAAGAACTGATAAAAAGTCATATTTATGTGTCTATTTTGTTTGAAGCGTTTTGCACATTTCAGAATTTCGTCAACAGGGCCCCTTTAACCATTCAAAGTAAAAACCAGTGTCGTATGGAAGAAATGTAACAAATTCATGCAAATCTTTGTTTGACAAAAGAGAAAAATATTTATTGCATTTTGTTCAATGATCAGCTTTGTCTAACAAGGAAAATACAACATACACAAAGCAAACACGTACTCGAGTAAAGATATTATCAGTCCTTTTGAGGAGTGGTAGTTATAGAACAATTTAATATGCTTACACCATTAAAGTTAACTATGCAACTAGTGTTTACCCTCATGAGGTTTGTCTGTCAGCATATAGCCACTGTATGATGGCATGCCTTGGCATTGGTGGCAGAAAGGAGAAAAAGATAGATTTGTACAAAGGTTACAGAAATAAAACGGCTCAATGCAAAATACTTCGAAGCCAAATAAGGTAAATATTGAATATATGTCAGCTCATGACGATACATTTGGAGTATTTTATTGATGCGTGGTCTAGAGATTTACCAGTTCTTTTTGATATAGTTGCTTAAAGCTTGTGATATTAACAAGAAACATAAACAGTTGACACCAATTGAAAATTTATATCAAACTTATCAATGGAGAATAACATCTAACAATAAACACTTTCCATGTATTTGTATGTATATATATATATATTTATATATATATATATGTGTGTGTATGTTTGTATGTATATATATATGTTTGTGTATATATATTAATATTTCGTAATAATTTATTCAGGCGAGTAAAGTCCAGGAACTTCTATTAACAAAAATAGTCCTACGGCAGAACAAATTGACATTTTATATCGAAGAGAAAATAGCTTATACTTAGTTGAAACCCCATCTCGGTATCGTTCTTAACGCTAGATATGTTCTTTGAATGTAAATTTTTCTTTACCATTTAGGATGTGGTTCCAACCTCAAGATGCAGTATTTCCAGCCCTGTCTTAAGTTTGTCACTTTATGACTAATTTATAATATCAGGCTTTTCTAAAAAGAAAATATTGTAATTCACAAACTAAATATGGCATAATCCAAACTAAAAGAACCAAGTTAAATTGGACCTGGCGTTCTGCACAAACTTGGTCCATAATCGCCGTGTTTTGTCGTCCTTCGGTCATCGATGCGGAAGGCATCCTCCAACAACACAAGGACCGGCATTTTCGTAAGATATTGCACGTCGCGCATCCTGTCTGTGGTCAGCACTTGTGTTCCTAACATGACGTCATCGTTGTGTTGTTATGAAATCACGTTTTTCAGAGGTCTGCTTCCGGGTGCAAATTTTAAAGCTTTAATTACTCATTAGTGCTTGGGGTTTAAAGGGTGATGAGAACAGTTTTCAACATTTAGATTTTATCATAAATTTTGAGAGAATTACTCTCAATTCGTTCTATTTTCGTGACATGGCCTCTTTAAGTGGTGTTTAGAATGCAGTTTAGTGTTGAGAATGCACTACAGAACCCAGTAGAAGCCTAGGCTACTCACCATCGTTGTACTAGTGAATTGCAAAACGCCAGGCTAACAACGGTTACACGTACTGCGTAGCGTAACACTAACCATAATACTAGTTGCCTAACATGAGTAACAATTGACATTAGTGCACGGTTTTACCTCTAAGTTTAAGGAATAACTGGTAGGCCGATGGTGGCGGTTGATACTTCCATTCTTTTATAGACCTTCTCGGGTGAGTTACAGTTGAAAGTTGCTTAAAAAGTTTCACAAAAATGATTTTTCATATCAATTTATTTGTGTCGGAGTGATCGTATAAAACTAAGCCAAGCAATGCTTACGCTGTGCAAACAGCAAGCTGGCGTTTCTTTGCGGTTTCGAAACGGAATATGGTGTTGAAGTCAAAGGTAAACTTAAACCTCGTACAAAATATGATTATAAACCCTGGAGAAATTGTCTTAGGCCTCCCAATTTGAGAGTTTCGTGTCACTAAAAATGATAAATCTAATTAAACTATACCAAAAGGTTGAAACAATAATAAATTAGAAAGGATTGAATCACAATATACTTTATACATTAATTATTGATCTCGACTTGGCAATATGCGGCTTACTTTCATAGACTTCGAATCACTGATCTAAATATAGATTCAAGCTCGTCTTAATCACATTTGAATACACGCAAAATAATGCAGGTGTATGCTACGTATTAAATCATATACTATCTGGAAGAACTTCTCTCGCATAAATAGGAATTTTTCATTTCACCTTAATGTACCATATGGAATAAACAATTCAGTGATCAGACATAAGTTGTACCACATCTCTGTAGTGGCATCGCCAGCGAGGTTGGGGGCAGGAGAAAGAGTGCCCCCACAGAAATTTTTGGGGACGCGATGGGCGACGGTGAAATATCAAAGGGAGCAACAACAAAAAAGGAAATGATAGCACCATTTTGCATCTAAGCCCTTTTCGAAAAACAAAATTTTTCAAGCCCTCATAACCCTTCCCCAAAAGGCGATCCACCGTTATATGTGCCTGAATTTGGGGACAGAAATTTGACTTTTCCAGCACCCCCCCCCTTCAAAGCTTTTACAAACCAACATACTTCGACTATGGTGCTCTGCAATTAGTCGATGGAATAGACATCCAACAAAGTGATTTTATCTTGAGGACAGAACAAAATGTTGTCTTGTTCACAACCCTTTGTATAGCTATTTGTTTATGCCTTTGGAGCCACGTATTACCCGGTCCATCTACTTTTGTCAAGCCATGTCCTGTTCTAGCCTCTAGAAATATTTCAATTTGTGTTTTGCAAGTTGAAACTGTGTTAGTACAAGTACATAATGTACACCAGTTATGATCCAATTAACACGGAATAGTAGAAGATTTACCGGTTTGAACTTGACAGGTACCGGTTGTTCACTACAGGTTAACAGGTACCTACTAAGAGCGACTGTTACCTGTTAAATGAGTTGCTGTATTTGTTAAAATCAACTGGTTAAACAGATGCCTGTTAAAACCAACTGGCACCTGTTGAATGCAACTGGTGTAACAGGTACCTGTTAAAGCAGTTGTTTTCAACAGGTTTATAACCTGTTGAAAGCAACTGGTTTAACAGGTACCTGTTAAATTAACTGGTATTTAAATGAAAACCTATTTCCTATTTCAGACATTCCTGAAACATTCCTAAGACATCAGGTGACCATGTGACGTCATCTTTGGTATACCGTACTCACAAAAATACTTTTAGTGTGTAACGTTGTATATTTGAGCTGCCAAAAATGTCAACGATATTACTCTTTTTCAAACGAAATGACACAATTCTGTGTTGTTTGAGGTTGAGGTTATACCTCAGCCAACAAAAGCATCAGCTTTTTTAGCTTTCCGAGTAGAAGAACCGATCTAAAACGCCGTAGACTTCGGATCAAATTTGTGAGATCCAAGAGGAAAGATTTGTCAGCACAGCACCCGGAGTATCTCATGCTTATGAGTCCACATGCATGACCCTGCCCCTGCGTATGCTGCAAATGTCTCATTCTGCGAAACTTATATACTTTCGACAGCTGTGGCGGACATACCTCTTTGTTGTATTTCAGTATCGTGAGCTCGTGATACATGTGTTATATTGTACGTTTTGTTTTTTCCGGCATCTGCATGGTCCACGGAGTGATATAAAACGGTACTATATAACAATCAGTCGTTTTATTTCGTTATTGTCTGCCTTGTGATTGTGGGATCTTACTGATCAAGGCCTGTTTCAACTAGACCTAACTCTATGGCATCACACAGAGTCACGGTAGTATTTCGCCCAGGATTGAACAAGAAACGTGGATTTGGATATTCACTGCTAAAGTTGGTTTAATGACAGGATACCTTTCTGTGTTTGTACTTTTGTATATTAAAACGAGTAAGTACTATGTTCAGCTGAAGCTTAGTCATGTATATGCTACCCTGGTCGATCATCGGGCCAGCGTCTTCTCGTAGTTGTTTGATTATGTTAAGTGTTTTTGGTAATTCGTTGACAGTAACTTAAACCATTTTCCCGTGACATATCACGCATGAGGCATCTTTTAGGTCTATTCTTCTGTTCAGTTTGCGGTATTTTGCGATCAAATTGTATTACAGAATCGACAAGCTGCTTGCATGTTCTACAGTTTATTTTACCGTACGTACCTATTGACGCTCCGCTATGTAAACGATGCCTCCATTTGAGTGGATATTTTGCAAATAAAATTACCCATTTTACTTAATTTTCTGCTTAAAATTGTCTTAAAACTTGTTGTTTACCTTCATGTGTTCTTGTTTCAGCTAACAGCTTTTCAAACGCTCGAAATTGGAAGTCAAAATACAGTTCAATTGTTCGCTATCTGTGTATAAACAGTACCTATTTCAGCGTTTGATTTTCGCGGGTATACCAAACATGACGTCACACGGTGACTAGAGGCTCCTTTGGGTCAATCTCTGTTTTCAGATATTCCAGAGGTACATGTCACGTGACTATGGAAAGCCGTTTTAACATTTAATAAGGAATTTCAGATATCTCGAAATAATTTCAGATATCTCAAATAAAATTACAGATATCTCAAATTTATTTAAGATATCTACAAATAATTGCAGATATCTTAAAATCAATTTCAGATATATCGAAATACCAGAGAATTTCAGATATCTGAAATTGATTTCGAGATATCTGAAATTGAATTCGAGATATCTGAAATTGAATTCGAGATATCTGAAATTGAATTCGAGATATCTGCAACTTAATTCCAGATATCTGAAATAGAATTTCCGATATCTCGAATTCAATTTCAGATATCTGAAATAGAATTGCAGATATCTGAAAAAGAATTTCAGATATCTCGAATTCAATTTTAGATATCTGAAATAGAATTGCAGATATCTCGAATTCAATTACAGATATCTCGAATTCAATTCAGATAGCTGAAAATTCCCGATTAAATGTTAAAATGGCTTTCCATACGTACGCCATTTTAACATTTAATCGGGAATTTTTGCATATGCTTTTTCAGATATCTGGAATTCAATTGCAGATATCTGGAATTCAATTTCAGATATCTCGAATTAGAATTGCGGATATCTGGAATTCAATTTCAGATATCTCGAATTCAATTTCAGATCATATATCGAATTCAATTTCGGATATCTTGAATTCAATTTCAGATATCTCGAATTCAATTTCAGATATCTGAATTAGAATTTCAGATATCTGAATTAGAATTTTAGATATCTAAAATAAGAAACAATTTAAGATATCTAAGATTCCCGATTAATTGTTAAAATGGCTTTCCATACGTGACTATCTTTTTTTGATGGGTTATAGTAGGTTTTCGAAGATTATTTTTTACACATGTTGTTTATGGTTATGTAAACTCCCAAATTAATGGGAAATCGCCCCCCCCCCCAAAAAAAATTGTCTCCATAGTTGGTCTTAACTGGTAATTAACTGGTATGAACTGGTTTTGGTCACAATACCTGTTCAGCCCAGTTGTCGTTAACAGGTGATGTTAGTTCCTGTTGAAAACAGTTGAAATTTTAACAGGTATTAATAGGAATTTTCTCGTGAGAAACTGTTACAGCTTTACCAGATCATTCTGTCAAACAGACGCTTCTACGACGTGTGTGTATCAGATTCATGTAAGTGGGTATGCCAGCAGAAATACTATTTTTTGTAAATGTGTTAGTCAGAATAGACTGTAAGCCTATGTTAGTATGTTTCAGGCCCACTGCGTCTGTACGCGGTGTTGGTGTACGTGGTGTTGAAGTAAACGTACAAGGCCGTGTTGTATTCTTACAGCACTGTCCAGTATCTTGTCAGATATTACGTGTATTGCTTACTGGGCATGGGGTAATGCAACAGTCTTCACTTAACTTAACGCTCTCTGTGCCAAGAGGCACACGAGGCCAAGACGTCTTCCCTCCACTTTTTCCTGTTCGCTACTGCTGTCCTGGCATTGTTCCAACTATTCCAGCCTGCTCTCCTCCTCTCTTTCTCTACTGTCCTTCGCCATGTTGTTTTAGGCCTTTCTCTTGAACCTTCTGGGTCCATCCCAGAGTTATGTAATTGCTGTCTGCCCTGTCTTTCGCAGCACATGTCCTAGCCAGTTCCATTTTTCTCTTGATTTCATTACTTATCCTGTTCAATTTGGTCACTCATTCCATCTCTTTAATTACTGATGGTCTGTGGTTATCTTATTTTAAGTATTTTTTCAGGCATTTATACTGGAAGGTATCCAGTTTCTTTTCTTCTAATTGAGTTATCTCCCATGCATCCCATCC
Source organism: Apostichopus japonicus (assembly GCF_037975245.1). Taxonomy (NCBI): domain Eukaryota; kingdom Metazoa; phylum Echinodermata; class Holothuroidea; order Aspidochirotida; family Stichopodidae; genus Apostichopus; species Apostichopus japonicus. Next base: position 17,705,161 of record NC_092567.1, read on the forward strand.
ATATAGCATACTGATCATACAAGGATTTTGAATAGGGTGATTTTAGGTGATCTCCCAGTGTTTCCTTGTTGCCAAATTCTAGTCAGGCTCCAGAATGCTGCCGTAGCTTTCCCCGACCTGCATTTAATATCTTCTGTTGCACCTCAAATTTTAATAACTTTTGCACCAAGGTAGGTACATTCAGCAGCATCCTCAATCTCTACATCGTAGACCGCTAACTTCTGCTCATTATGTGTATTTAACCTCATCATCTTGCATTTAACAACATTTACCTTCAATCCAACCATTGCTGTCTCATTCACCACTCTATTAGTCTTCCTCTGAACATGATCAAATTTAGAAGATAGCAAGTCAACAAAATCTAAGTTTTCTAAATCATTGTTTAAATTCCACCTTATTCCATTTCTCTCTGCCCCAGTTACATTTTTCATTATCCAGTCGATAACCAAATGGATTAAAAACCCTGACATTACACAACCTTGTCGGACAACAGATGTGACGTTGAACCAGTCAGTTAGCTTGCCTTCATCTAACACTGCACAGATGAATGCATTGTACATTTCCTTTAAAATTACTTTTGTGGCATGCTGTAATTATTTATTATTGGCCATAGACTTGGTCTATGTACAGAGTCGAATGTCTTTTCAAAGTCCATAAAATAAAGGTATAGAGATGATATCCACTTACATGACTGTTCCATAAGATTCCTTAATTTCTGAACCCGGCCTGTTCTTGAGATGTTTATCTATGCCATCCCTTATTCGTCCAATCAGTATTCTGCCAAAAACTTTGCTAATGACAGGTAGTAGAGTAATTCCTCTCCAATTGTTGCAATCTTTCAAGTCTCCTTTCTTGGGATTTTGACTATGATACCTTTACTCCACACATCTGGTATACTTTCATCATTCCAAATTTGAAGAGACATGTCGACCTATCTACATATGTCTTAAGCATTTCTGCATGTATCAGATCCTGGTATTTTTCCATTTCTCAATGCCCTTAGTGAATTTCTGACGTCAAATAAAGTAATTTCTGATTTGTCCATGTCCAGATTTTCGTCAAATTACTATCTCATGTTCATCTGTAACTGGGTGCTGTGGCTCATCTCTATTTAAAACACAACAAAAGTGCTCCTTCCACCTTTCTTTACTAGGAAAGAAAGCTGGCACTAGCATTTTAATGATCCCTCCTTGCTCATTTTCAATGACTGCAAATTCATTCTTTAGACTATTTGTCAATTTCCTGGTAATCATGTAAAGTTCTTTCAATCTCCTATTTTCTGCTGCATGCTCAGCTTTGCCTGCTAGCCCATTTATCCATTCTTTTTGTCCTTCTTGCAATGCTTTTAACTTCCTTGTCTTGATCAAGATATTCTCTCTGGACTTTCCTTTAACTCTCTCAGACACAGTCAGTCCGTATAAAAACATTTTAAGCCTGTTTGTGTACAACATTTCATACGGGTACGTGTTCTATGTGTACAATGATATTGCTGTTTCTTCTACAGGAACGTTTGTGCAACAACAATACTTGTCAATGGGTTAACAGTATACATCTTTATTAGTACAACATTATGTCTGTTCATGTGCGAGAATCTGTTTTACAGCAACCTCTCTAGATGGTATGATAACAGTTCTCTACTGTGAGTTGAAAATAGCATTGCTGGACAGATACAGGGCAGGTGGTAATGCAACATTTAACCTCGATTCGCTAGTTCAATGTCGAAGACATACAAAACCAAGGCCTTCTTGGTACTCAGTATTAGAGAAGAGTGTTAAATTACGATCAGAGAAGTGTACTTTATTAGTGGCAGCATTAGTCACGCTCAGCTCTACAAGCACAAAAGGAAGCAATACTAGCTAGGTCAAGGTTCAGCGCATAAAATGAATAGAACAATATAGAGAGAATATGTTTAACAATTATGTTGTATGAAACCTGTTTGACAACCGTATAGCCACGCATAAATGAACATTGATTGTGAAATGCTTCAGTGTAACTGCTGCTGGTTGTCTTGTGGTGTTGTAAATTGTTTTTAACATACATGCAGTTCTAGCTTCAGCATACATCATGATGAATACATGCAGGAATAATTGAAAATGACCAACAAACATCATATAAGCTTTCGTTGAATATACATAAGCTACCGAACTTGATGAACAAAGCACTGACAATCTCCATGCGTTCGACGTCTATGCTTTTATTAAGGATTTCTCGTTGTGCTTTTAACCATTGAAGATCCCTTCAAAATTTGTCAAGATATAATTATTTCAGATGTGATGATTTTTGTCAGTTTTAAAACATATTGTTCCAGTATTAGCAAATGGGTAGTGGATAAATGAGGAAATCTTTAAATCACCAACAACGATCATTTATAAGCTTTTACTGGATATTAATAAACGTCAAACGTGATAAACAAAGCACTGCCAATCCCAATGTGTTCAAAGTCCATGGCTTTTATCAAGCAAGGATTTCCTCATTGTGCTTTTAATTACTGGAGATCCCTTCAAAATCTGACAAGATATGATTATCTCAGTTTTGACGAAAACGAAAACTTAACACAATATTGAATAACATGTACTACTAGCCTACTAAGCCCATATTTATTAAAGTACTTTTACACTTTGCTGTGACCTGCATGATGAAATATATTACAATTGCTATAACTGTCGCTTACGTCTATCTCGGTATACAGGTATATGTCTTGTATTAATTTAATATTTATTAAGGTACCTTTACACTTTGCTGTGACTTTACAAAACATTGTCCTATACTCGTTGTCATTCATGGATCTTAACCTAAAATCAGTATGGTGGATATAATAATGTAAAAACTGAAAAGGCAGTGTTGAATAACAGTGTTTATCGCTTAGCACCAACTAGTCTCCATCCTCCAAAGGCTTTCACATAGTTTTCCCAGCTTTGGGTTTTGCCCATTACAGCGCATCTTCCCTCGATTTGGTTTTACTCCAAACGACAATCTGTAAACTAGGAAAGTAATAACATGAAACAAAAGAGACTGAAGAATAGTAACTATAATTTAAATGAGGCCAGGAAGATAATCTTACACATGGATTTCAGTTTGTTACCTAAAATGACTTTTGATTTATTCAAAACTGACTTTTATCTACTCCATTGTGGTAACTTACCCATTTTAGATTCATGTACACACTCCCTGATGACAAACAAGGCGTCATACGATTATTTGGTGGTCCAAAATCGACGTTGGTAAAGCTTAAATACGATACAGATTTGTGTGACCATTTAATATTTTCCCCGTAATAAGGTATTTGATTTGGTTTACAAACATTTTCCCCATGCTTCTTGCTGTCTTCGGCAGTCTTATCTACACTAGTGACTTCTCCTCTACCATGATTACTGTAAAAGATTGGTTTCACCATGCATAGTCTCAAACCTTGCATGGATATGTTAACCAAATACAAATCTATGAAGCATGCACTGTCTAAATGACCTGAGATTGCCTTTATTTGTATTTTAGTAACAAAAACATGTTCATTTGTTCATTCTTCTTTTCACGTTCTGGAACCCAATAGAACATGCCTACAGTCGTAAGTGTCGCAATAAAGTTTTAAATGAACATTGTTTTTATTGAATTAAGTTATTATTTTTGTATGAATGTAGAGTTTTGAAAAATAGCATAAACTACATTTTAAGTATTGAAATATATATTTTGTGACTAAAGGCAAGGTTCTTCACAGATGATCCAAGTAGCAAGGGGAACATTGCTATATATGATGGGATGATATTTTGTACCTCTGAAAGAACTCTAGAGTGCTGCTGATCTCTACTAACTAAACCAACTAAACAAAATCAGTGAACCTTTAATATACTCTCACTTCCTATGACCTCTGCTGACACCAAATGACCTTTGGCATTAACCAAAAACAAAAGAACTCTAGTACTCACAATGGGGAATCCACATACCTACCTTGCGATCTTGTGTTTTACAAGGTTTTCAAGATTTGACCGGTGTTGACCTTAACTGACCCATGACCTGCTCCAAAACTGTGCTGAAGTCTACCATGCCTATATATGATCTATCTTGATGTTGGGTTATTGAGATATGGTTTTTTAGATTTTCATGTGTTTTGACCTCTGCTGACCGCAGATAATCTTTGACCTCCACCAAAAACGACAGGGTTCTTGTATCCAATATGAGGGTCACATGGCAACTATGAGACACGTACATTTTTCAAAGCGTTCTCCAAACAGCCGTGGGTGTGAGGATGAGGCTTTTGCGTTGTGAAGGGTATGAAAATTGTGACAGGAGAGGTACCAAGTATGAGGTTTATGCACTTACCACAAGTTCAGCTCACCTACCAAGTATATATTCTATAATTCCCTTGTTGAATTATCACGCATACAAGCTTACGCATATCACACATACCTACATACATGCTTACATACATTGTGACAACATAAATACATGTTCCTGTTTTCAGCAGTGATCATGCATGACAGCCAGTGTTGGATAGGCACGACTGCTCAAGATCAAAATTTGCTTTGAGCTAATTAATTGAGATAAATTGCCTTACGACCCCCCCCCCCCCCCCCAGCCCTCCTCACCAGCAACAAAAAATAGACAAAAAACAAAAATCTGAAACAGAAAACTATGGATAAGTTATGAACCCTTGCTAACTGGGCAAATACACACCAAGTTTCTAAGCATGCTCGACTTACAATATTTACAAGATCTCCAAACTTTGACTTAGCTACAAAAAACAATAGGCATCTGTTACTCATTGTGGTTAACTTATGAACCAAATATGGTAATGCATGGTTAAAACATCCCTTTTTGAGTTCTGCATTGGGTTTACATGGTTTCACAATTTGACCTCCCTTACTCAAATTCCATATCTGGTTTTATATCTGGCTATATCTGGATAGATAAAGTTTGATATGGCCATATAAAGCCAGATATATCTTGATATAATTGTAATCCAGATATCCATGTAAAGTTTGATATGGCCATATAAAGCCAGATATATCTTGATATAAATGTAATCCAGATATCCATGTCAAGTTTGATATGGCCATATAGAACCAGATATATTTTAAAATACTTGTAAGCCAGATATGCATATCAAGTTTGATATGGCCATATAAAGCCAGATATATCTTGATATAATTGTAAGCCAGATATGCATATAAAGTTTGATATGGCCATATAAAGCCAGATATATCTTGATATAATTTTAAGCCAGATATCCATATAAAGTTTGATATTGCCATATAAAGCCAGATATATCTTAAAATACTTGTAAGCCAGATATGCATATCAAGTTTGATATGGCCATATAAAGCCAGATATATTTTGATATAATGTAAGCCAGATATGCATATCAAGTTTGATATGGCCATATAAACCCAGATATATCTTGATATAATTGTAAGGCAGATATGCATATAAAGTTTGCTATGGCCATATAAAGCCAGATATATCTTGCTATAATTTTAAGCCAGATATCCATATCAAGTTTGATATGGCCATATAAAGCCAGATATATCTTGATATAATGTAAGCCAGATATGCATATCAAGTTTGATATGGCCATATAAAGCCAGATATATCTTGATATAATTGTAAGCCAGATATGCATATAACGTTTGATATTGCCATATAAAGCCAGATATATCTTGATATAATTGTAAGCCAGATATCCATGTAAAGTTTGATATGGCCATATAAAGCCAGATATAACTGGATATAGAGTCAATCCAGATAGGCATATCAAGTTTTATCTGGCCTAATAAAGATATAAAGCCAGATATAACTGGACATAGAGTCTATCCAGATATGCAGATAAAGTTTTATCTGGCCATATTAAGCCAGATATAAATGGATATACATGTAAGACTGTATGCTCTTACTTAGTGTATTTTCATAGAGATTTACATTGCCCTATATTGTTGAATTTTTGGTACTGCACATATTTCAATGGTAAAGCACTTACAGTGCACACTAAGTCAAAGGGGGTATAAATCGGCTTCTTGATCTATCTGGGTTGCTGGGTAACCACAGGGTCATTGATTGAAAAAGGATGACTCAGAGGGTAATTAAGTGTGAACATGGAGGTAAAAACAGACCTCCATGGTGTGAAAACCTTCTTTGGAACAAAGGACGTATGTGTATTGATACTCTGGGAGTGAGATAGGAAAAACAGTTTACACATGGTAGGGGTAAAGAACAGAAGGAAATTTAATAGAAAGGATTGGTACATTAAGGAAGGGTGATGGCGATTCGTAAAAAATAACCTATTGAGTTAGGACATTGGCAAAGGATTCTATAGTGAACTGAACAGTCAGAAGTAAGGAAGAAATTTTTGGGAACGGATGGAAACAACACATTTTGGGACTGAACTTCGATACTGAATGGAACATATATCGCCCTCCTGGAACTTATTTACTAAAGCAAATATAATAAATAAAGGAATAGTACAATGCAATTTAGTATCAACCTCTACAGGACCACAGAAGAATACAGAACTCAACCTTCAAGTATTATTTTTGAACAGCGGTCATTTTATGACCATAGCAGTCGGATTAGGTAACAGCAAGGAGCTTTTTGAGTGATATGTTTGAGGCCAAAACTGCAGATTCGTAAGTCCAAAATAAGTTGATCTTTACCTCCAATTAAGCCTAGCTTTTTTTTGGTCTAATTGTCTGGAGATGGGTTTTTTCAGACACAATTTGAAATGATTTTGAAATCTCTTTCTATTTGGAAGCATTGTGAGTCATATATAAAACTATGTGTCACAAAAAGTTATATACACAATTGGGTTTGGAATGTGCTGGGAATAAAGTAATCCCAACTTTATGACTTCGTCATTGTTTTGAAAATTGTGTCGATGAAAGGACTCGCAGACCTTGCAGAGACTGAAGACAGCCTAGAGACGGCAGAGTGAACATGGGCATTTTGTCATGAAGCAGGCTTTCAAGTACCAATTTATTCGTGGAGCATTTTATCATGCAAGGATATTTCATTCTCTTAATGTATTTTTGTTCTGACTGTCATATTGCCTCAATAATCGTTTGAACAGAAGACCCTTTTTTAATATTAGTTTTTTATTTGTAACAGCTTGGACATACTGTGGGTAAGGTGACACAAGAAAATGAAAAATACCTGCTGATGGATCAAACAGGAAATGTAATTAATGGTCAGATAATTAAGCAGTAAATAAAGAGTTGCTTTATCTGCGCCATATATTGCCCTTATTTGGTTTCAAATTATATTTCTTTACATCGCCAGATGAAGTTCTGGCACAGATGAAGCCATTTTTTTTTTAACTAGTTCAATCTGGATTTATCATAATATGAGACAGTAATGGATTTGCCAAGGGTAATATATATGGATGTGGCATATATGAGCCAGATATGGATTTCTAAGTAATAGGCCAGATATGGATTTGTCATATATGGGCCATATATAGATTTCTAATTAATGGGCCAGATATGGATTTGCCATATATGGGCCAGATATGGATTTGCCATATATAAGCCACATATGGATCTGCTATATATGGGCCAGATATGGATTTGCCATATATGGGCCAGATATGGATTTGCCATATATGGTCCAGATATGGATTTGCCATATATGGACCAAATCTGGTCCAGATAAAAAGTGACCCATATAAAGTTTTATCTGATGCAGATATGGCCTTTATCTTATATCAAGTTATATCTGCCCGATTCTTGATATGGCCAGATATAAATTCCATATATGGCACAGATATGGGCCAGATACAAATTGCCATATATATGGGCCCTATATGGATTTTGAGTAAGGGCTAGCTCTGCTGAAGATATGTCTCAAATATCCGTAGGCTTTTTTTCCTTCAATGCGGTAGGCTTACAACACTATAAACTATGATTGGTCCAAGCCTTCTTTCTTGAAATATCGTTTTATATCACAATTTGAAATCCGTTGACCTTGAATAATTATGCAACGACCTCCAACAAAGACAGTGTGCTTATTGTACTCAATGTGGTTAACCTACGTACCATATATTGTTCCAGGCTTCTCTTCTAGAGATACTGTTTACAAGCTAGGCGTTACACACATACATATGCACGCAAACTACTTCATCATGACTTTGATGCAACATACACAATACTCACACACGCTGACTATGACTGCAAAGGTTATGATTACATTGAAACCAACCAGAAAACCGGTAACCCTATCTGTTAACGATCACATTAGAATGAATTTTACATGTTGGGTGCTTAAGAGGCAAATCAAAACTGCCGGTTATAATTAAGTCTAGAAAGACCTACCAATGCAGCCACAAGACAGTTATTATTGCAATTATCTTTTACCTACCAATAAGACGAAACTGTCAAAATGCTGACTTCGCACTACGAGACTGACCCTTGCTCGTAGTCAGCCATAAAGAAAACAAGTGCTATTGTAGGGCCGGTGTAGAAGTACAAACTGTCGCAAATATACCATATTCAGTAAATACTGTCCTAGTCCCACTGAGACAATTTATACTGGATTTACCAGTGCATTTGGTCTCCCCGGACCTTTTGTACAAGGCCAGATGGTACGGATTGTCTCCCGGAAACTATGGTTAAACGAAAGGGGGGCATTATTTGACGGTTATTTATTTTGTTTTAAATTGTGTCCCCCTGAACACAATGTCCGCCCTAGCAGGTATGTTAGAGAAGCAACAATTTAATTAGTAATAGACTCTGGCAGTATCCGTATTTTCACATTTCGGCTTCCGTATATTTAGCAGTAAGTCGATCGATCGTCCCGTGCGACAACTAAAAATGGAAAAGTTAGCAGAAAACGTGAGACAAATTGCCGATATTCTAAGAAGTGAGAGCTATCCAAGTGGTTTCACAAAAATAAAACAAAGAAGGATCTTACGGAGAAAAGGTAAGTTTTTCAGACTGGCTGAAAATAGAACTCTTGCATACTGAAATTGAAGGAAAGTTTTGCTATCTAGGGCTACTCAACTCGCCCAAATCGGGGCAGCTCATATATACTAGTTGCATCAAAGTAAATGTCTGTAACTTACAGTATAGGATACACACTATGCCTATGATTGTTAAATGGCGAACGGCCATTCCACAGTTAAAATATAACCAGGCCTCTATAGACCTAGTGATTGGTGCACAAATCATGATATTCTTTTACCACGTTTGGTTAGTTGTAAAAACTCATTCGCAAAGATCAAGCAATTGCTTATGCAACATTATAATCAGTTCTATGCTTGAGCAAAGTTGTTAGTGTATGGAAAAAGTTATTAGGGCCTAGTTGTTTTCGTTTTGTTTCCCAATCCATTTTGTCATAACAAATTCTTGTGAAAAATATCATAAATGTCCACCTTTTATCGCTCTGCCTATCAAAGAAGTTAACAATCATAACCAAATCATATCACTAAAGCTTACAGAGATAGTCTGGCCTGCATGCATGCGACAATATAACATGCAACTAACGGACTATAGCCTAGCCTATTTCTAGAGGAAAGTGGCACTAATACTGTACGTAACATTTTCATGTCATTACTTTGGTTGGTAAGATATTGAAGGCCTGATAGTATATTTTTAGGTGTGCCATATTCACTATATGCCAAACCTCACTGCAGAAGAAAACTTCACAAACATCTGTACCCAAATAGTGGCCATGCAATACGTACAATAATGGAAATATTCCATTTCAAACACTGATATAGAGTTGTAATTCAATTTTAGTGGCACTTTAGCTAGAGTTACCAATCCTGCAGCCCATATAATTGTGTTTTTTTTGGGGGGGGCGGGGGCAAAAAACATGATATCTCCTTGATCATGAATTTTCTTACCTCTTTGAAGGTGCTCATCTTGGCATAGATAAACCAGGCAACAGAATATGTCGAGATTCTGTTGGAAAACTTTCAACGTTGTTGTAACAAGGCATGTTCAACAGGATGTCAAAGCGTCATTGTCCTGTAGACCTACGAACAAGTCTCCATAGCATTCCTGTAACTGGATTATGGAAGCATGCAGTGAAGGTTTACTTTAGTTAAAGTCACTCTGTCTGGACAAATTGAAAATTTACAAGTTTAAAGGTAGCCTGTATAGGCCCTAAATTTTGGTCACTTTAATTGTCAGAAATATTCAAAAAGTACTTTCCTGGGGGGTAATATCCCTTTAAATTGTACCAGACATTCTAAATGATGACACTAGCTGATTGAATGTCCCAGTGAGGTAAATTTCCAGGGTAGTAATAAACATACTTTAAGAATTTTGACCAAAGTGAAAATCTGGCATATTTAGGGCCAATACAGCATACCTTTAAGCCACACTTTGGCATAACTGCAGATCAACCATCAATATAGGCATATAATGGTAAGTTGCAAAAAGTGGACGTACCACTTTTCTGGTTTAGTGGTTTAAGCGATTGTACAGTATGGTTTAAGTTACATTTTCATGTATGCAAGGTAAAAATAAATGGCCTAAATCCACCAACACCCTGTTTCTATCAGATATCCCACTAATGTTTATCTAGATCTGTGTACAGAATGAAGCAATGGAATAGAACAACCGTCCAGGCAAAGCCTGCAACTTGTAAATGTTTTTGAAATGAGCACCTAAATGCTGTCTTCTTTCTTAACAGGTTGGTGTTGATCTTAATGGTACTCTGTCAGTGACAGCTGCCAGCGACTGTACATAATAACACTGTCTGACTTCTATTCAAAGTGGCCTGAGACGAAGGCAGTGCCTGACAAGACTGCAGCATCAACTTCTAATATCATGACTGATGTAGTGAGGTAAACATAACTAAAACATTTAATAATTTTCTTTAGTTAGTGCCAATAAGGAATGGCATCATATATGTTATCTGTACCATGCAAATAACTGATAGTGCATGGCAGATTGATCAACACTTCTGTGTTTGGGTATAACTATTTCCAGATGGGTATAAAGCATATTGAAAGGGCATGAAGGTAGGTAAGAACCGAGAAAGTGTACTGTAAATCTTTGCAGGTGTAGTTCCCATTAATAAGTTTATCTGTAAATGTTTCTTTACCTATATTTACTTGCAAAGATTTCCCTCTGGCATATAGCCAGACAATTGTCTTTATTTCTTCTACATCCCCAAAAAGAGATTTTTCCTGGAACTGTTTCACTGAAGCAGACACAGTTTATTTGTTCAAACAAATGATGAGTAAATAATTAAGACCACATTCCACAGCTAGACATCACCTATTGTGTGTTGTGTTTTCAAAACAGTGTTGGATAGTGTGTGAACTTATTACTACTTCGCTGTTTGGACAGGTACTTCGACAAGATAAGAGAGACAATGTATCAACTGAGTTTTGGTACCATTTCTCGGTTAGGCCCCTGAGGAAAATTGCTAATTGTGATTGTGTGTGTATTGGTGGGGGATATTTTCTGAATCCTGGGGGATGGCCGACCCCTTTTCTTTGGCAAAAGAAAGCAATTTTTAGGTCTCTTTGATTCAAATGATGTATAATAGTACATTTTACTATAATAATGGTTATAGCTAGCATTATTTTTTTTTTGCATTTGGGTCGTACAGAGGGTGTTTTGAACCCCCATGGATCCTGATTCAGGACAATTATTGTTTGACAGTCTCATCTCTGACCACTACTGGAGAGAGTATGTATGAAGTTAACAGAAGACCCCAGAAGACATGTCTAGACAATTTTCTTGGCAGTTAACTTGTTGCCGACAATAATCCTGTCTTTCACTCTAACATATCATGAGAGAAAATTTCGTCGGCTGCCAAACGTTATAGCAAAGACAGGCCATTGACTTTACACTGCAATTCGTTCGGTGGAAATCCATATATTTCTTGCATTTCAAATTGACGCGATGTGACGCTCGAAAATTCTTTATCACCTCATAACTTCATAAAATAACAAATTGGAAGGCGTGTTTCTTGGTTCTGGAAATTGTGTTCAAGATAACTTCTCATAGAAAAAACATATAACCGAACATAGTCTGCTTCCTGTTGTAACTTTTGCTGTTGTTGAGTTCTGTGTAAGTGTTAAGGGCAAACCCGTTGGATACATGACAATCAGCCATTTTATTTGTTATTCACAATAAAGATTAAAATTTTGGCGGTATCAAGTTGCACATTAAAGCATTATACAGGTAATCCTACTGTTTGTGGAAAGCAGTTCAAGGGGGAATTCTATAGGGAAACTTCTGCATGGTTTTATTGAGGTTTACCAAACTCCAAAAGGCTGTTCTTCCTGTGGATTATGAGAGTTTTCAAGTACAAATTGTTTGAAGAAGAGTGACAGTAGTATATCATTCTTATTTAGTCAAACATCCCTGCTCGAAGGATGCTCTAGAAAGCATCGATTATATTTAGTTGCCTCAAAGCTACAAAGGGAGAGTCATCATCCCAGTAAAATTTCCTCATGAATTATCCCATGTATACACACTTTGATCACTCTTTGCCCAGGCTGATATAGATTCAGAATATTATGTTAGTGACTATCCTCCAATTTCATGTTTTGATTTTTACTTAATCTAATTTCTTTGAACAAACTTATCTCTACAAGAATGACGTATTTTAAAGTGTGAGAAACATGATGAGACAAAAACTCTAGCATATTGCAACCTGCTCTGTCCTATTTGCTTTATTTTTCTTTCCCTTTTTTTGGGTTTGTTTTTGTTTCTTGTATGTTTGCAGCTCTTTTGAAGAGGATATCTTTCATATATATCTTTTCTAATTTGAACCACTTTTTGTCCATTAAGAAAAATTTCATAATTAGAAAAAACGATCATTTATCACTGGAATTGCCTGGATGCCATTTGTCTATACAATGATTATTTGCTTCACGCATGGCCATCACAACGGGGTTTAGGGGGGTGGGGCGGGGTACGGCCTTCTACCTTGTTGAGAGGGAGAAATCCTTGACTCGACGATTGAGTGAGAAAAATAAGGAAGTGTAAAAAAGTGGTAATGAAAGTCAAGAAACAGGTGTCAGGCCCGTACAGGGAAGGTTGGGGCAGTAATGACATTTCAAGGTCAGGGAAGTATCTTCCAGCTACCTTAGGGTTGTTATTAGCAAACAAAAATATTTTGGACTTTATCACAGATAGGTCACGGATTTAAGAGGACCCCTCTCCAGGACACAAATCGATAACTTACCATCCCAACCCCACCCTCCTTGCACTCACAACTCTGTATATGGGCCTGAGTGTTGTATACAACATTGCCGATTTCGTTTAGGATCTAACTTAAAAACACCCTAGATTCCCGTCCTATAATGAGCTTTACGCACGGATGAAATTTCATATTGGCTTGGCAACTTTCGTATATAGACCTATGAAGTACAATACCATAATTGCCAAATCTTACCCACTGTGTGATGGGGAAATGCGGCTATACAATGAAGTTTGACTTTTAAGTTCGTAATCTTTTACCCCTACAGTTATCATTTGTTGTTGTAGCTGTTGCTTTCCCGTACCAGCCCTCCTTTGGGAAGGGAGTTAGGTTGATGCGATCTCTCCCTCTGTAAAGAGGACTATGAACGCAAAATAGTGGCCGAATACAACATGCAACGTATACGGAGGATTAAATGGCAGCAATCACAACGAAACATGATTAACATATTTTACAGATGGAAGAGTTGTTACCTTTTCTTCTTTTTCCCCTTCTATTTTTTGTTTTGTAGCAACACACAACGCCTCATATATGTCATGAACATCTAACTATGTATGCATCTGTTTTAATGATTGATATAATCGCGAGTTACTGCTATAAGGAGGATCTAAAATACATAAATAATGAAATTCATTGCCTTTTGAATGTCGAATTGCCTACATTTTATGCAGGACAGAATATACTATGAAGTATTTGCGGACATTCTGTATCAGGACATTTCGTCCGGCCGGACTATATTTGCTGTGAGGTGGGGACACAATTTTCAGCAGATAATGTCCGACCGGACTAAACATGCTGGTACAAAGTGTCTTCGCGGACACCTTTTTACAGGGGGACACTCTGTACTGTCACACCTGAGTGAAATCATCGACATTTTCAGTTTTACCTTTCATGCTAAAACCCTCTTCAGCGGTAATATACAATATTGTTTCTGTGCTAACTGTGAAGGCCATCATAATCATCTATCTCTGTGCCAACTGCCATATGGATAAACACTCCAGAAAAGCCAAAATTCCTTTAGCTGCAAGTAAACAAAAGAGAAGTCGACATTAACAGAGATGAAAAGTAAACCATCACACCTGAAATATTGTTCATATGAGGAGCCTATATTCATCACTGAATTCTTTGAATGTACAATACAATCACATAAAACATGCCAACACATTGGGCTTGTGTCTCAACCATAACTGCTGAATTACAAAAAGTTTAATATGTTAAATGCTTTGAGTGTTTTGCAACAATAGTATCCATGCTCTCCAGCTCACCTCCACTTTTAAACTTGAAAGATGTATTACAAAGTATTAAAATAGGAGCTATCCATGCAGCATTTTGTTCTTCAATGTGGTTTTTTATTATATAGATATTACATTAAGCTACAGGCTTAGTTATTTCTAGGTAATAATGTATCATCTGCAGCTCAAAGCCTGGTACTTATTGTGTTAAAGCATCAGAAACTATGAAGAGAGATACCACTCTTGAACGCATCACATGGCCGTTCATTCAGTGTATGCCTTTTTACTGTGTGATAATAGCTCCTAATGCAATCGCTCAAAGGAGAAGCATAATATCTGCATGTGCTGAACGTACATAACCTTCATGCAAAATGCTGAGTGTCTTAACAATAGTTACAAGGCTCTATTTGGTGTGCCCACAGTACAACGCGCAGTCTGTAAACTCACAATGACAAATTTTGCAAACAATTAATGGATGTATAATTATTGTCTGAAATGTAAACAAGGTGGGCTATTCACATGGCTTTATACAATGCCAACGATATCCTTATATGGCTTACGTATGATTGCTAACCTGTTAAACCATCCGTAGATACAGCAGTACCGTGAACAGAGAATCCATCATAGCTGTGCGCCTCTTGGCGTTATCGCAAACATGTGTTGTTCTCAAAAGGGAAGCATGTAATTATATTCAATGCTGAGGTTAAATTATGTAACTACTTAACACGAATAGAATTGCTCATCACTGACCACTAAATAGCCCATCCCTAAAAAAATAATGGAAATGGCCAATACATTTTAACCAGCGACACATAGGATTTGTCACAAAGTGGTTAGTTTAGGCTAAATTCATTATGAAACAGGGCAATTGAAGAATTAGTCTACGACTAACCGATTTTTAGCAATTTGAAAGAATCTAGGAATAATTAGTACTATACAACTTAATATAAGTTAGAATTTCTTAGCTTTCCCTTACAAATGCTTGGCTCTTGCATTTAAGTTTGCTGTCCAAAATGCATAAATAAGGTTAGACAAGTAGCCTTTAACACTAGTACTACTACTAATAGCCTATAGGCCTACTAGTACTACTCTGTCGAATTCACATGACATTGACGAGAAGGCCTAGCATAAACTTAAACCAAGGGGATCGACGGTTAGAAATAACATTTAACCAGTCTTTACAGAAGTTAGGCGTAGCCCTTACTTTAGACTTAACACTACAGAGGGCTAATACTAGTAACTGAGACAGTCAGATATAGCTTAGCCTAACATACAGTGCTAATATGTTAGGCCTAGGGGAAGTTACCGCGATATAGATCTGGGAATACAACTGACGGCCTTCGATCAATGTTTAAAAGTCTATTGCCCTTAATTGAGGATAAGCCTATAACTCTGGAAATCTACTAAATGTGAGACCTTCTTATACCATCTCTGAATATTCGAGAAGTTGTCATACGTTTGACAAACCTTTCTCACCTGCATGTCATCCGTCACTCACCCCATCAGCTTAACGTCATCGGATGTTGTGTACAATGTATCGTACATTTCCGCGCCGCCAGTTAGTATTAGATATACCGATATACTATTAGATATATTAGTATATTAGATATAGTATTAGATATAGCGCGCTATATACACTGGACTACAAATGATATTTTTTAGATCAGTGACCGGTTCACCGCCAGCTGCTGCACAAAGCTACCGTTTGCAGGAGCGCCTCTTAAAAAAAAATTCTCAGCTAAAACATATTTATATCATTTCTTAAAATATTTGAGCCAGGTCTCACTAAATTTTCCATTACATATTTCTTTCCCAAAATTATTCACATGGCTCAAAGTGCCGTTTATGTTTCTAAAACTTGACGGAAGTATATTGTGAACACATTGGGCCGATCCATGTTCACCCCCCCCCCCCTTCCCATTCCCCTTCAAAGGTTTCTCCGCGGTCCCTGTACAAAACGTTCAAAACATATAACGTGTTTTTGAACAGAAATTCAATTATATCATGGTCTGTATATAAACAGCAACTCCTTTTTAAGGAACAAAAAATAATTGAAAACTTACAACTGTTTCTGGCACTGAATGTTTACCTTACATTTTTTTTTATACAGAAGACGTATGATTTTGAACAGTAACAAAAAATCAATAACAATTCAATAAACATACATGTGTTGTTATTGTACAACCATTCTGTTCTGATGGAACATAAAGTTATCGTAAGTTAACAACAATTTTTAACACTGTATAATATGTTTCTACAGCACTGTCACTGAAAAATAATAACGAAATGTATACTGAATTTCTTGGTATTTTATATATTTATAAAATGCAGCCGGATGTACCAGATGATGACTAAAATAAGGAAAAAATACTAATTTAGTCTACAAAAGTCACTCAGAGACCAAAAGAATACTACAAAAAAAGAACGAATGACAAGGCAATGCCATCAGAGAACTAAATAGACTAATAAGACTTAGGCGATATTTAAAGAAATGGACTGCTGCTTTCATACAGAGACAAGCATTTGTAAAGCAACGACAATAGATTTCAGAGCTTTTAAATCTGGAGGATTTGTGTGACTAGTACAATAGTTGTTACGCAAAGGCTGCTCACATATATAACAACTTGAAATGAGGTCATATCGAAATATTGAAGTGTTTTTTTAAGATGGATTGCTTGGCGTCAACAAACCGTTCAGTTTATGCCAATTTGGATCAAATGCGTGTAACCGCGTGATTTCCAAGCGTTTTGAAATGCGAAGAATGATTGGAATACATAGATCATATCATTTCCACTGTTGTCGGTCTATAGTACTGTATGCATGTATTAGGGGAACACGCGAACGCCACTCGATTGGTTTTTCAGCTTTTCTTTAATTGTTCCGCGGTATATACATTTTGGAGATTTCCTGCAAACAAAATGTCACTAAATAACTTTTAAATAGTGTTGTCATCTCATTTTGTGGGTTCCTGTCGTTTTTTTTTTATTATGCTGGAGAAGCATATTGCTTGTTAAGAAATGGTAAAATGTTGTCTTATATATTACACAAGAATGGGTTGTCAGTGTTTGAACGTATACATATCAACAATATGAAATAATATGTTACGGTGGGTTTCACGTTATTTTGTATACTAGGTCTTGTTCACATGACGATGTCTCGTATTTTGAGTATAAGAACCAATGTTCTTGACCCCACATGCAAACCGTGAAAACTGAACAATGTCGTATTGATACATAAGGATTATAATAGCATCATCCTATATACAGGCATCTTTGTATGTACTAACATAATATGTTACACTACATATTATGTAATCAATTTTGCGGTAAGAGACTCACGCTACATCATACCCTTGTTTTGAACTCACACGTATAGTAAACATTTCTCCAAGACTGTTTAAGAACACAATATACGTTGGTACCTTTCAAATGTTATGTAGGTCTATTTGTTTTGTAATATGGTCAAATATTGATTCACTGTAGGTTGGTATTTTGAAGAAACAATAGCACCGTCCTCTGCTGACGATCCTCCTTTATACGCCAGTAATTAACTTACATCAATGACATAATTGTCCTCTACTTAATATTAATCTACGACTCATTATGCTGGGTGGATAAGATATGCATGAAAACGATATTGTGAGGGACTTTACTTTTTACACAAAATTAGATCTCGAATTATAGAGAATGTTCATCGCAACAGACCAAACCCTTTTTTATACCAAGCTTTAAACTTCAGACTGTTGTTGACTAGTATGACAACGACGTGGGCAAGATGGTATAACGAATTAATATGTTCGCATTGTCAACTTCAGCATTTGTGACAAATGTCACCACTTCATACCATCTCTTTCCAGTGCAGTTACCTTAAATGGGTAATACGTGCAACGTTTAAAAAACAGCCCTATCAACAGAACCTATGAACAGAAGGAACACGGTATGCGAAACGACATATATTAGGAAGAAATCTTAATGCAGCACGATACTTGTTTGTGGTTACACAATGTGTATTCAAACGTGTGACGGCACACAAACGGGTCTAGACTTGCCAAACTATAGCTGACAAAGCCCTACTGAGCGTATTTCGAAATACGCTTTGTAGTGTTAAAACCGGTCGATAGAGCGGTTGAGTGATCTCCCATCTTACAAATTAACACAAATGTAATCGGTGTTTCCTTGGTATTATTTTAATTACCTTATCGTATAGAAAATAAATTTTATTTCACTAGACACACCGTTGTTTCACAACTGTTTGTTTCTGGGATAGAACAGACTGCATACTTACACTTTCCTTGTGAGACTACTTTCTCTTGTTGTATATAGCGGTCACAGTAACACCAACGTACGCCTTAATACGTCAGGTTCAAAAGACTCTAAAGTGACATGCTGTAATTGTTTGGACCGTGCAGACACAAATAAAAAATATTCTCTACTTTCGAGGGTTCCATTTACGTGTTATTTAGCTAATGTCTTATTGATTTTATGCTTTTGGCCTTGTTTGAGTGTTTGGAATTATTCAAATTTGTTTGTTATATCGCAGCAAGTATATCTGAATATATAAATCAATAAATTAATTCACTTACGTCTTGCTGTGTTCTCTGTTTTTTTTACAGATTTATCATTTGTTTGGCAACGTTTCTGCTGACAAGTCCAAGTTTTACTTTATGTACTGCTAAAATGATTTGTTTTCGCCCTTATACTGTGTTTACACTCGAGTCAACAGTAAATTATTTCAGGTTGTCATATCGCATAGTTACCTTTATCACGCACCTTATTATTTTCTTTGTCTTGTTTAGTAACAACTAGTTCTGATTGACGAGATATCTAAACCATGTTAAATGTATAGAGTTCATGCTTATACCCTGTTGTAACACAATGTATAACACTTGTCTAGAGATTACCCTTTCTTAGTCAATGATATTTTTCTTTGTGAGCAGGAGCTCAACCTTTCATATGATGATAATGATATTTCACCCATTAATCTTAATTCAGCTTTATATTCAGACGTAAGTGATTTAAAGGAGCGTTAAACGTGGCGGGGGAGTTGGAATTTATATCAATAAATTAGAACTTTTTGTAATTAGAATTGATCTTTTATTAAACCCTCTTTTATTTCAGTCCATGTTTGTTGAAGTTAAACTCAACAATAGAACTTTTATCTTGGGAGTTATTTATAAACCCCCCGATGTCCCAATAACTGCATTAAATGATGCATTATCTGGTAGTTTGCAAAACATACAAAATGGAAAGAAAACTTGCTATATTACAGGTGATTTTAATATTGATCTTTTGAAGCATGACCATTTGCCTCATATTTCACATTTTCTTGATTTAATGAATTCTCATCATATTATTTACCATTCATATAAAAAACAACAAGGAATACATCCACATCTTCATCACTCATTGAAAATATTCATTGTAATGTTTCTATTGTTCATTAAAATATCTGGCATCTATTAACTGATATTAGCGACCACTTACCATCTTTGGTTATAGGGATTTTGGTACTTATATCTATCAACACAAATAAGCTTGTTAACCACAAGTGGGATACTAGTGCGAAAGCGCTACACAATGTCATAATTGAACTTCTTCTTTTGATTGGGGACCTCTATTTAATGAGACTGATGCAGATGTGGCATATAATTTTTTTGTTGATAGTGTTCACCAAATTATATCTAAGCATTGTATTATTAAAGAACTTGAGGTTAATTCTCATAGGCGCTCCAGTCCCCATGGATTACACTTGGTATTTTAAGATATATTTCCAAAAAGAACAAGCTTTATAAGAATATCATTCTCGCCCCCTCTTCCATTAATAAGTACAAGTACACTCAGTATTAAAAAATAAGCTAACCAATATTATCAGATTGGCTAAAAAGATGCATTATGAGAAATGTTTTAATGACAATAAAACAACCTAAAGGAAACTTTGGATATCATTTATAAAAGTCTTGGTCGTACTTCACCCAAACTCGTCTTGATAAAATTAAAGAGAATAACAATTATATATATCACCGATAAACATGTAATGGCTGACACATCCAACAACTATTTTGTTAATATATTGCAAGTACAACCCACTATGTAATTCAAATTTTCGTGACTTTCTTCCTGAGGCAAACCCAAATATCTCTATTTCTATTACCAACTAATAACACAAAAATTATTGACTTAATTATGAATATGAAAAAAATGTGCGTGTGGTATTGCTAATATTTCTGTTAATGTTCTCCGAGATAATCGTTTCGCTTTAGCAGCTTCTCTTACATTTATCTTAAATTTATTAATTTCAACTGGTGTTGTACCACTTCGTTCCAAGGAAGGTAAGTAAATACGATACTTAAGGTGGTGATAGTTCAAGTGTTTCTTTCTATAGACCCATCTCATTACTTTCATCTTTATCAAATATTCCAAAACGCATTATTTACAATCGTGCCATTCCTTTCTAAAATATGACACATAGCAACA
This sequence comes from Apostichopus japonicus, assembly GCF_037975245.1. Classification (NCBI taxonomy): domain Eukaryota; kingdom Metazoa; phylum Echinodermata; class Holothuroidea; order Aspidochirotida; family Stichopodidae; genus Apostichopus; species Apostichopus japonicus. The sequence goes on from NC_092567.1 coordinate 17,726,015, forward strand.
GACAGTTTGGTTTTTGTAAAGGCCGCTCTACTGCTATGGGAGCTTTAGATGTCACACACTATATCATCAGTGGTATATCATATCCTTTTTTCCCCTTTTATTTACATTTACTTTGTACTGAATTATGTTACGGTAGATTTATTGTAAAAGCTTCGGCTTCAAAGCCCTTCCACCAAATGACTTATCAATTGTTGTCTTTTCATTGTAAAGTATGCATACAATTGTTGTCATAGTTACATGCCTGAACGAGACAACCAATTGATTCTAAGTCTGTTCTGTCTGTTTATAAGGGTACAATGAGTAGTTTCATATTCTAAGAGTGCAGAAATTGATTGTGTATGTCTGTATATGTGTTGACAACAAGTGTGTATCGTGTAGTGTTGTAGTACTGCTGTAGCAAACAGACCAACGTTGTATCAATGTTTCAATATTATTCCTTGAGAAAAAAGTACACCAAACACAAGGGCGGCGGAAGCACTTTTAATCTGGGGGGGGGGGGGACCGGCATCAAAGGGCACTTTGCAGAAATTCGATTGGACTGATGCAGCCTTATATTTACTACCCTTTATAACTCTTATTGTATTATCTTATTTGCGTATACACATCACTCCATCAACGCCCCCCCCCCCCCTCAAGGAAAATATGCATACTAGCACTGCAATATCCAATGTGCAAATTGGGAAACAAGGAACAAGTTTTCTTTTGAGACAAAATGAGGTGAAATCATGCTAGTTGCTAATGTAGGAATCTTCCGAATTAGGGTTTATTTCTTGTCAATATCTTAACCAATTTTTTCCATTCGAAATAGCTTTGAGTTTGACCCACAGAAATTCATTAAAAGTCAGGGGCGTAGCCAGGATTTGCAAAGTTGTATGCACGACTATCTGAGCGGAGCGCCACCATCGGTTGGCGCGGAGCGTACAATAAAATTTTTGGTTTTACAAACCCCTCAGATGGCTGGAAACGGCCCTTCCCGAGTGTTCATTCTGGTTCCCTGGCCTCTTGCTAACTTGAGACACCTCAATTTTTATGTAGAAAAAGGGCACATTTTTAACCTGAGGAAAAGTGGAGGGGCACGTGCCCCCTGTGCCCCCCCCGGTTCCGCCTCCCTTGACCAAACAACAAAAGACGTTTCCCATTATTTTGGACCAGACCATTCGATAATAGGTTGGTGATAATAATATACATTCACGAAATTAAAATAGGTTAGTGATGTGAAGTGTTGTTCTCAAAATATTTAGAGAGCAACAAAACAATGACTCTTTTAGAAAGTGTAAAAGTAAGTTGACCTGACGTTTCGATCCTAGGAGGATCTTCTTCAGAGGCCAAATGACACGTTGCCATTTAGCCTCTGAAGAAGATCCTACTAGTATCGAAACGTCAGGCCAACTTAACTTTACACATTCTCTTACACAGGCTCGCTAGTGAATAAGCAGTTTGCTAACAGTTTTATTTTATTTTGACTCTTTAAGATGCAACACAACTACAAAACACCTCTCTTAATAGTGGAATATACTGACCGGCGAAGAGCGGGACATGATCCAGTTATGAACATAGACAAGTGATTTCGTCCAAGACTTATTCAGTCATTTGACTTCAAACCGTTTACATCTACAAGTGTACATAACGTTAATTACAATATTGTTTTATCTTGGTTGTTAAAGTTTACCGTACATCACTGTAAGAATGACAGTCATATGTTCCTTGTGCCCGCAAGGTTTTAATCTTCAACATCATCTGCAATGTCACATGGCCAGTGTACACGTAGGCGCGGGAGACTTTGTTTGTAAGACGTGTCACAGATTTTTTTTTCAAAACGCAATGCCTTAACACCAGAGTAAACACGATGTAGAGGGAACGATCAACACCTGTACCGTCTGTGAACAGATATTTATACGAAGAGATGCGTTGGTTAGACACTTGAAGACTCATGATAAGTCGTCTAATGAAAAAGAGCGGTCTGCTAAGAGACAAGGAACATCCTCACCTTTCACCCACCCTCACCTTACAATTGGATGTGTGGACGATCAGAAAAGAGCCACATGAAAAAGAGGATGAGGGTCCGATCCGACGAAATATGAAAGTCACAAAGCTGACGCGAAGGATCCAAGTAGATCGCATACTGCGAATCACCTGCAAATGAGAAATAATTCTACTGATGGTGCAACCTATACAAGCGGCTATGGTATGGATGACAAATTAAAGTTGGAAAATCCCGTCCGTTATTCTTAGAATCTCTTCTTGCCATATAGTTTAGGGCGTGTGGAAAATTGTTATGTTCAAGATTTAAACGAAGTTCTATGTAAGGTATTGGTTGGAAATACGGACCAACTTCAAACGAAGGGTTAACTGAGACATAGTCTTAATATCCAATTACATATGATGGCCACTGAAGAACTCGTCCAGGTAACAATCCAGCTTTTCGAAAACCAAACGACGGTTTCAAGAAAAACGTTGGATTTGCGAGGCATTCTAAAGTGACTTGAAGAAATCTAATAGTATGGATTGAAGTATAGATTATGCCTACTGTCATCGCGAGTGCCATGAAGAGGGCATATCCACGATGAAAGATTTTTAATGAGGTACAATAATTTAGACGTGGCATCTTTCTTGTACGCTTTAGAGAAGATGGTTAACGTCTACAAAGAACGGGATATAGATGTCTTTAAAGTCGGAATATCCGTGCCGGGACTCACCATGATTTTTTTCAGATGGCAAAAGTTAAACCGTTTTCTTGTTTACATTCCGTACAAATCAAGTAGGTAGACCATCGGTTATTTTCCACCGCCATCAAGAGAAAAACAAATCTACAATCCAAAAGTTGTCGGTTTTGATGCGAACGCACTCTACTTATATCGACAATCATGCAGAACATGCCCAACGGGCCCAGGCTATCTGCGACGCCGGGAAGAAACGGGTTTCAAGTTAGAAAGGAGTCGTCCAGTGAGTATCGAGTGGTTAGAGTGGAAGGCTCACGTAGAAAGTGTTCGTATTCGACATCCAAGTGGAATGATTATGAAAAGCCAGTGGGAATATGACTTATACCAGTAGATGGTTATTTTCAAAAAACAAACACCGTTTACCAGTTCCACTGATGCTACTGGCACGCTCACGATTGTAACTTGACAATAAACAAATGTCACACATAGAAAACAGCTACAGAGTTTCGAAGTCCGTAAACGAACGTAAAGAAATCAGTGCCTACATACAATATCTTGGCTTCAACTACGAAGAAATATGGGAATGTCAGTATTGTCAAATAATAAAAAGTTGCCAACATCTCCAACTTTTTCTTCAGTCTACTTGCTTTACCACTCGAACAAGCTAGTAAATTTCAACCGGAAACAATAGTACGTGCCATTTGAGACAACCAGTAGTCTTGTTGAGTGTTATTGAGTGCGATATTCACGTACCGGATGATCTTAAACCTTAATTTGTGGAAATGTGTCCCATCTTCAAGAATCTGCCAAGCGCTCCATTGCGATGGACTTACCTCTAAAAATGTATCTCTATCGTATATCATTATGCAAAGTTTGGCATGCTTCAATTTAACTACAATTTCTTGGACAAATATTTCGAACGAAACTTTTAGGAGTATGTTGAGATGGACACTGAATCTGCCTTTATTGCCATTGCAGTAAAAAAAAACTAGAAGATTTGCCAAAACCAGACCTGTACGAAGACTATCAACGGAATAAACAGCAATTATGGTTTCTACGTACAAATACGGAAGAACATAAACAGTACGACAATCCTACACCTGGTACGTTTAAAGTGGAATGTGAAGGAGAAGGCATTGTTGCCCTCAATAGTTAAATGTACTACTGCTTTGGCGGAACAATCAAAGAAAGGTACAGCTGTAAAAGGCATCAACCAAAAACGAAATGCCGTCAGAAAGGTTGTGTATGTCCCCCGATTGACTAAAGGGACACACACAACATTGTTTGCCCATGCAGGCACTTATGCGTACATGAAACTGAAAATTTTGTAAAGGTATCACATATGTAAATCACATTCTCTTTGTTCTTCAGTTACCACCATGGCGATGCTCGGCACTGCTGCTGCTGCTACATGTAAACTCATTGGGGGTACCACGTCGGTTGCATATGGAATAAGCCAGGCGATTGATATGTATAACAGTGTATGCAAGTCACAGGGTGGACGATTCAACCTCGCATTTGGAGTACTGCAGGATGGGGACGAATTACTCTATCAAGAAAAACAAAGTCCATGTTTCGTGTTGCTTGAAGATCAAACACATCAGTTCACATACCATCGTCAAGAAAATGAAGTGATCACATACGTTGAAGCCTGTGATAACTGGGGTGATGGTACAGGTGGGAGTCCAAAACTTACTAGTGGTGGACCAGGTCGGGATCATGTAACAGTCGAGGTGACGTCTCAATTAAACAGGGGTTTTGATTTTACTGTTTCGGTGTATGGTCGAAAAAGGTAATTTTTACTAAATGTTGCATTTAATGGCTCGTACGCGTTATTGTGTTTTTAGTTCAGAATTGATCTCATGATTGATAATTAATATGTTATTCTATCATGGGCATATTCTCTTCAAACATTATCATACGAATTAATAAATAAATGAAGCATGAAACTTATAGCCGTCAGTTTTCCAATCATGATTTCAAATAGTAATGATGTGATATTATGGATTCGGAAAGACGTTTAATAATCTAATTGACTATTTTACATCAGTACTTCGGATATCATCAGCATAGGAATTAAACATCATAGAATGTTGTGGGCTAACCTTCAGGTGATTATAATGATTTTGGGACATAAGTTATCACCGTTTCGCAAAGTATCATTGAAATATTTGAAAAGACACATCAAATAAAAAGTCATTAAAAAATTTGACATATCACAGTAACGCACAAACCGATCGTCAAGTCCTGTCGAAAGATAACCGTCTGAAGAATGTTTCATATTTCCCTAAAAGCATACACGTTAGATGCAGATGTTTATTTTGTTATATTCTTCTAAAAGAGTAAAACTAGCTAACTTCATACCATTAATATGATGTGAGATTTCTAAAGCCACCTAAACACGACAACATATATTTTCCGTTTAGGGTGAAAACGAATGTTTAAGTACTAACTAATTACAACATATCTGACAAATAGCCTCGCAAAATAAGCAAAGAATACAGAAAGGTGTCTGATATATTCCTAGTTTACAAAGGCAATGCACGTCGAGATATTGAATTACAATTTAATTTATCAAACAGGTACCACAGCATGTACTTTTCATGATCCTTAATTAATGCTTCCTTTGAAGTTTATATTCTTTTTATTTAACTACTGGTGTAAAATTCTAAGGGACGGTGGAAGCATAAGGTCGGTAGTAATGGCGGTAAGAATACTCCAATGGTTTATGTCTACTTGTGTAGTACTTTTCGACGACCATTGTGAAACTATGTTTCATAAGCTAACAATGCTTTGTTTTTGGAACACGCCAGGCGCTGCTAATTGACATTTTAAGAGATTTTATGTTTACAAATTCAATCCACAAGCGGCTCGCTTTTAGCAAGGTTAGGGAACTTTGATTAATTGAGTATGTGTTAGTGTATCATTAACATATAACGTTTAAACCTAAATAAACACCAATCAGTGCCTGCAAGTTTCTCCGGGATGTAATTGCAAGGAAACGTTAGCGAAAGTATTAACTTACTGACGGGCCGTGTTGAGGCTGCAATCTTCTGGAGAGACGTCAACATATCAGAAACTTGTTTCACTGCTCGGTTCGTTGTTATTTGCACAGTTCAGGTCTTTGTTTTGTTCTTATATAGTTTGGAAACAACCCCTTTAAATGATAATTACTCACTTCTTCACAGACACTTGTTAACACAGTACGGAGGAACGTATCGTCACTAACAACAATACTAGGTTGTGTATATCCCCTGATTGACTAGGGGGCTATACACAACATTGTTTGCCCATACAGGTCACACAAGAGTAATAGGAACTGTAGACTTTGTACCGGTGTCACATAATTATGTAAATCACATTCTATTTGTTTTTCAGGTGGTATTATGCCTTGAAACGTTGATGCTGCTGCCGCTGGTGTTGCTGCTGTTTTGGGATACAAAAATAATAATACTCAGCAGTTACTTTTACGACGCTTAAGCGACCACAAAATGTGGGAGAAACCAGCAAGGGCTTATGGATTATAATTGTAATAGTAATGCTTTACATAAATCGTCATTAATTGCGAAATGCATGGGGTTGATGCATCACCCTGTGCGTGTTTTGAGATAAAACCACCTACATAATGTTCAGGTTAGCTGTAGATGTAAAATTACTGTTTTATTTTGGTCAATGAAAAACGTGGTGAGTCTTAGCTATAGTATATATAACACTATTCTTTAGAATGGAAAGAGATACCGACTGAGGTAAATGTATTCCTCAAATTCCACTGTTGCTATTATTCTTGTGGAAGTCGTATGTGTAATCTATAACGAGTCCGGGCGTGTCCGTTTGAGTCATAACATCCTATGTAGATATACTGTGGACTCGAGATAATACTTCTTCTGTATACGACGATCGATCACAATGTTGAGTGGGTTACATAGGCAATCAGATTGTGCGAAATTCGATGCACTTTCGTCCGTGGTGTTTGAAATCAATTGTACAATGTTATAGTAGAGACATATAATTTTATGCATAAAGACAAGTATGAAACCTTACATAGCCTACATCTGTTAAATAACACAGGCAAGGTTTATTTAGCGTAATGCCAGCTGTAAACCCATAGTCCAACTCAGGAGTAACGTCACAGTATCCTGAGCATGCAGTTTTCAAAACACAAAATTTGGCAAAGGGTTAATTACAATAGTACACGCACGCATGCATATGCACGCACTTGCTTGGGTATATTCGAGAACTGAAAGGAAGGAATGTCTTTCTAACAATAGAATTGTCGTTTTAAGAAATGCCATTAACTGTAGACTGTTAGGTTCGTTTCTATTATATATACACCAACAGTTTTTGACAATATGTTTTATATTTAATAGAGGTTATAAAGAGACGCGTTAACCGGAATTTCTAGGTTTGTACTATATCTATATCATATTCGACAAAGAACTATATAGGCTGCCTTTTCTCCTCCTGATTTAATCGTGTAACTGGACCGTTCCAAAGATGAATACAAACATTTTGTAAAATTACGATTATGAATGACTATCAAGTCAAGAGGATGACTTAAAAGAAAGGGATCTTTGGTTCCTGAAGGATGACGAACAAGCTGCAATACAAAGTTAGTTCAATACTTATATGAAATTAACGATTGGTATACTTTCACGCCCAAAGACTGACGCAAGTCATTGCTGTTATCATAATGTATTAAAGGAATTATAGCTAATGCCAAGGAGGGGCAGTTTGGTGTTATGTAGTATCCATTAAGTAATGTTACGGCTATATTTAATTCCTGGAAAAAATTGTAGTTTTGGATTTGCGAATACTTCCTAAGCATATTAAACAATACTATTCTAACATGTCCAATTGAACATCACAAATTGCCAATCTCGTTTAGTCCTGTTTGAGTTTGGCGGGAGTAAACGTTTCTTGAATGATATGTTGAGCGCAGCGTTTACTGAACGAAGAATGGTTTCTTCTATTTTCATATAATCTGATCAATGACGTTTCTCGTTAAAAGGGTATTCAACTGCACAACTATGTGTCCGTCTTTGAAAGTCCAAATCACCAGCAACCCTTAACAATTTTTATAGACCATTTCTGGGTCACAGATATAATCACGTGGTTCATATTTATAGGCCAAAATGAGAGTATATGAGTCATTAGTTTGAAAGAAGACAATTTGTAATGACATTATTGACTTATCAGATTCCAGCAAATTATTATCAATTTGCGCAACTTACTTTGCTATCGATTCGCTTTTCCACAAAAATGTTTTGTCATTCAGATATGAATTTGAAGGTATGAGCTGTTTAAAACGACATTGTCCATGATGGACCTAGGTATTTGTCTCTGCTATTTGTATTGTGATATCGCACGTAAAACATTTGTTGAATTAATATTTGATTTAGTTGGAATATCTTTCTCCATGTTTCCGGAATCTTTAGTGTAATCATTGAAATATAATAAGCTTAGCTGCTTTACTTTCCATTGATTTAGTTCAGTTGTAGCCTATATCATTTGTATAGAGCGACACACTTTCAAACCTTAAAGACGCTAAATACATATTTCATGATAGTTGTTTGCCTATGGGAAGTTAGTTTGACTACCCTGTGGTTGGTAGAACCGACACAAGGTTGAATCTCTTATTTGGAATAGAGATCAAGCTAGTTTGGATATTAAATCAAGGCATCGTCGTCCGCAAAGGATTCGTTTCCAAGTTAACATTCACTTCAAGGTAAATTGATTTTCATATTTAGTTACCAAGGTGTTCAACGTTGGAGATTTTAGAAAAAAACTGTATCATTGAAATTGAAATGAATCATAAGGAAATTAAGCAGAAAACACAACTGATATCCTTATAGGGCGAATTATTTCACGTTCTAAAGTTAGCGTTATCAGTCTCAGCCTACTTTTCCAACATATCTGTCAGAATGTTCATTTAATTTATTAAATTGAAGTAATAGCGGTTTATACGAGGTATAGCGGTATTCATCAGCTAGATCATTTGAAATAATAAATGGCATATACGATTTCTCGGAACCATCAGAAAATTCGTAGAACTTATCAAATTTACGTCTAACCCAAATCAAGATTGTACTGTTATCAAGCGGGATAGAGATATCGTGGCGTTGTCCAATTTATCCCGTTCTCCGGGAACGACGTCATAACTAATTAACCTTGGTGAATTTCTCGACATTGCTAACAACTAAATGACGACACAGTATATTGTTTGATATTGCTTTCTTTCCATTACCATTAATAACATGTCAGCTCATGAGATGCATTTTCACATCAAACTTAGTTACCCTCTTATGCGGACAGCCTAACCAACTAGGCCATGGACACTGATTGTTTGTGCCGAGGTTTGAAACCAGTACGAAAGTACGTCATTCCATTGTAGGGTTTTGCAACCTGTATCTAGCAATGCTAGTTTTGTGTTGGTGAGGTATTTTTACATTGTGGTACAGCTCTTAAACGTACTTTTGGTAAAATGATAAGGTTAACGGTAAAGCACGATGACCGATCGATCAAATTTGCTGACCTCAAGCGAGACGACCAAATAGTGATGTGTGTTTCGTTTTGCCATCCGTGTTGGCACGCCATTGTTTTGAAATTAAAGAAGCGCAAGCCGTGGAAAATGTCATTGATGTATGAAGATTAACCAATTATTTTTTTGTAATGTATCTTTGTCTCTCTCAGTTAATTGGTAGTACCCTGTGATTTTTTTTTTACTCAAAGACCGGCGTCAATGTTACGAAAAACATAGAAATAAATTTCCCTAAAAGAACTCATAAAAGTCATGTTTATGTGTCTATTTTGTTTGAAACGTTTTGCACATTTCAGAATTTCGTCAACAGGGCCCCCTTTAACCATTCAAACTAAACACCAGTGTCGTATGGAAGAAATGAAAAAAATTCATACGAATCTTTGTTTGACAAAAGAGAAAAACATTTATTGCATTTTGTTCAATGATCAGCTTTGCCTATAGCAAGTAAAATACAACATAGACCAAGTAAACATGTACTCGAGATGAGAAATTATCAGTCCTTTTGAGGAGTGGTAATCATAGAACAATTTGATATGCTTACAACATTGAAGTCAACTATGCAACTAGTATTTACTCTCATGAGATTTGTCTGTCAGCATATAGCCACTGTATGATGGAATGCCTTGGCATTGGTGGCAGAACGAAGAAAAAGAGAGATCGGTACAAAGGTTACAGAGATAAACAAATAAAACGGCTCAATGCAAAATACTTCGAAGCCAAATAAGGAAAATATTGAATATATGTCAGCTCATGACGATACATTTGGAGTATTTTATTGATGCATGGTCTATAGATTTACTAGTTCTTTTTGATATAATTGCTTAAAGCTTGTGATTTTAACAACAACATAAACAGTTGACACCAATTGAAAATTGATATCTAACTTATCAATGGAGAATAACATCTAACTATAAACACTGTCCATGTATATATATATATATATATATATATATATATATATATATATATATATATATATATATATATATATATATATATATATATATATATATTAATATTTCGTAATAATCTATTCAGGGGAGTAAAGTCCAGGAACTACTATTAACAGAAATAGTCCTACGGCAGAACAAATTGACATTATATATCGAAGAGAAAATAGCTTATACTTAGTTGAAACCCCGTCTCGGTATCGTTCTTAACGCTAGATATGTTGAATGTTACTTTTTCTTTACCATTTAGGATGTGGTTTCAACCTCAAGATGCGGTATTTCCAGCCCTGTCTTAAAGTTTGTCACTTTATGACTAATTTATAATATCAGGCTCTTCTAAAAAGAAAATATTGTAATTCACAAACTAAATATGGCATGATCCACACTAAAAGAACCAAGTTAAATTGGACCTGGCGTTCTGCACAAACTTGGTCCATAATCGCCGTGTTTTGTTGTCCTTCGGCCATCGATGCGGAAGGCATCCTCCAACAACACAACGGATCGGCATTTTCGTAAGATATTGCACGTCGCGCATCCTGTCTGTGGTTAGCACTTGTATTCCTAACATGACGTCATCGTTGTGTTGTTAGGAAATAACGTTTTTCAGAGGTCTGCTTCCGGGTGAAAATTTAAAAACTTTAATAACTCATTAGTGCTTGGGGTTTAAAGGGTTATGAGAACAGTTTTCAACATTTAGATTTTATCATAAATTTTGAGGGAATTACTCTCGATTCGTTCGATTTTCGTAACATGACCTCTTTAATTGGCGTTTAGAATGCAGTTTGGTGTTGAGAATGCACTACAGAACCCAGTAGAAGCCTAGGCTACTCACTATCGTTGTACTAGTGAATTGCAAAACGCCAGCCTAACAACGGTTACACGTACTGCGTAGCGTAACATTTACCATAATACTAGTTGCCTAACATGAGTAACAATTAACATTAGTGCAGTGTTTTACCTCTAAGTTTAAGGAATAACAGGTAGGCCGATGGTGGCGGTTAATATTTTCATTCTTTCATAGACTTTCTCGGATGAGTTACAGTTGAAAGATGCTTAAAAAGTTTCACAAAAATGATTTTTCATATCAATTTATTTGTGTCGGAGTGATCGTATGAAACTAAGCCAAGCCATGCTTACGCTGTGCAAACAGCAAGCCGGCGTTTCTTGGCGGTTTCGAAACTGAATATGGTGTTGAAGTCAAAGGTAAACTTAAACCTCGTACAAAATATAATTATAAACACTTCTCAAATTGTCTAAGGCCTCCCAATTTGAGAGTTTCGTGTCACTAAAAATTATAAATCTAATTGAACTATACCAAAAGGTTGAAACAACAAAAATTAGAAAGGATTGAATCACAATATAATTTATACATTAATCTTGACTTGGCAATATGCGGCTTTCTTTCATAGACTATGAATCACTGATCTAAATATAGATTCAAGCTCGTCTCAATCACATTTGAATACACGCAAAATAATGCAAGTGTATGCTACGTATTAGATCATATACTATCTGGAAGAACTTCTCTCGCATAAATAAGAATTTTTCATTAATATATTTATTTTATTCCATATGGTATCTTAATGTACCATATGGAATAAACAATTCAGTGATTAGACATAAGTTGTATCACATCTCTGTTGTTCCGGTTGTTCACTACAGGTTAACAGGTACCTGCTAAGAGCGACTGTTACCTGTTAAAGGAGTTAAAATCAACTGGTTTAACAGATGCCTGTTAAAACCAACTGGCACCTGTTGAATGCAACTGGTGTACCTGATAAAGCAGTTGTTTTCAACAGGTATATTACCTGTTAAAAGCAACTGGTTTAACAGGTACCTGTTAAATTAACTGTTAAAGGAGTTAAAATCAACTGGTTTAACAGATGCCTGTTAAAACCAACTGGCACCTGTTGAATGCAACTGGTGTACCTGATAAAGCAGTTGTTTTCGACAGGTATATTACCTGTTAAAAGCAACTGGTTTAACAGGTACCTGTTAAATTAACTGGTATTTAAAGACCAACTATGGAGACTTTTCGATGAACATAAAATCCCAAACAGTTTGCATGTATGTAATCCTTAACTTACTTCAATAATATTGCTGTTAATAACTTTACCAATTTCGGCCGTTAATTACGTGAAAATGGGAAGAAAAGTCAGCTTTTTAGGAAACCTATTTCAGACATTCCTGAAACATTCCTAAGACATCAGGTGACCATGTGACGTCATCTTTGGTATACCTCACTCACAACAATACTTTTAGTGAGTAACGTTGTATATTTGAGCTGCCAAAAATGTCAACGATATTCCTCTTTTTCCAACGAAATGACACAATTCTGTGTTGTTTGGGGTTGCAGTTATACCTCAGCCAACAAAAGCATCAGCTTTTTTAGCTATCCGAGTAGAAGAACCGATCTAAAACGCCGTAGACTTCGGATCAAATTTGTGAGATCCACGCGGAAAGATTTTTCAGCACCCGTAGTATCTCATGCCCATGAGTCTGCCCCCAGTGGCGGAGCGTCCATACAGTCAGGGGGCGAATGTTCCCCCCCCCCCCCCCCGACGGACTCAAATGAACTGCTGGCGACCTTTCCGGCTTTTTACTACTTTTTACTTATTCGCGATTATTGACTTTTTTATTGCGCTCTCATCTATCTTTTGACATTTGTCACATTTTGTTGGTGTAATTTTCTGACAAAATGCTCATATAAACACCCATATAAACCTCCTAGTTGTCACAAATGGCGATGACACCTATCTATTCTTCATTTATTTGCAAATTAGCAAGGCCCGGAAAGTGTCATTTCCCGCGATCTTGGGAGTGTCTTTACTCAAAAAAAATTCTGTACGCTCCTTGCCAACCTATGGTGGCGCTCCGCTTAGATAGTGTCGAAAGCGCCCCTACAGACCATTCTCGCCCCCTCTGACCAATACCCCTAGCTCCGCCACTGCCTGCCCCTGCGTATGATGCAAATGTCTCATTCTGCGAAACTTATATACTTGTTTTATAAACTTATATTCTTTTCAAACGCTCGAAATTGGAAGTCCAAATACAGTACAATTGTTCGCTATCTGTGTATAAACAGTACCTATTTCAGCGTTTGATTTTCGCGGGTATACCAAACATGACGTCACACGGTGAATAGCGGCTCCTTTGGGTCAATCTCTGTTTTCAGACATTCCAGAGGTACATGTCACGTGACTACTTTTTTTGATGGGTTATAGTAGGTTTTCGAAGATTTTTTTTTTTACACATGTTGATTATGGGTATGTAAACTCCAAAATTAATTGGAAATCCCCCCCCAAAAAAAATTTGTCTCCATAGTTGGTCTTTAACTGGTAATTAACTGGTATGAACTGGTTTTGGTCGCAATACCTGTTCAACCCATTTGTCGTTAACAGGTCAAGTTGGTTCCAGTTAAAAACAGTTGAAATTTTAACAGGTATTGATAGGAATTTTCTCGCTTTACCAGATCATTCTGTCAAATAGACGCTTCTACGACCTGTGTCTCAGATTCATGTAAGTAGGTAATCCAGGCAGAAGTACTATTTATTTAAATGTGTTAGTCAGAATAGACTGTAGCCTATGTTAGCATGTTTCAGTTCAAATTATGCGGTAGGCCTACTGCGTCTGTACGCGGTGTTGATTTACGTGGTGCTGAAGTAAACGTACAAGACCGTGTTGTATTGTTACAGCACTGTCTAGTATTTTGTCGGATATTACGTGTATGCTTACAGGGCATGTGGTAATGCAACAGTCTTAACTTAACTTAACGCTCTCTGCGCCAAGAGGCACACGAGGCCAAGACGTCTTCCCTCCAATTTTTCCTGTTCGCTACTGCTGTCCTGGCATCGTTCCAACTATTCCAGCCTGCTCTCCTCCTCTTTTTCTCTACTGTCCTTCGCCATGTTGTTTGAGGCCTTTCTCTTGAACCTTCTGGGTCCATCTCAGAGTTATGTAATTGTTGTCTGCCTTGTCTTTCGCAGCACATGTCCTAGCCAGTTCCATTTTCCTCTTGATTTCATTACTTATCCTGTTCAATTTGGTCACTCATTCCATCTCTTCATTACTGATGGTCTGTGGGTATCTTATTTTAAGTATTTTCTTCAGGCATTTATACTGGAAGGTATCCAGTTTCTTTTCTTCTAATTGAGTTATCTTACATGCATCCCATCCATATAGCATACTGATCATACAAGGATTTTAAATAGAGTGATTTTACGTTGTCTCCCAGTGTCTCCTTGGTGCCAAATTCTAGTCAGGCTCCAGAATGCTGCCGTACCTTTCCCCAACCGGCATTCAATATCTTCTGTTGCACATCAAATTTTATTAACTTTTGCACCAAGGTAGATAAATTCAGGATCATCCTCAATCTCTACATCGTAGACCGCTTACTTCTGCTCATTCTGTGTATTTAACCTCATCATCTTGCATTTAACAACATTTACTTTCAATCCAACCATTGCTGTCTCATTCACCACTCTATTAGTCTTCCTCTGAACATGATCAAATTTAGAAGATAACATGTCAGCAAAATCTAAGTATTCGAAAACATTGTTTAAATTCCACCTTATTCCACTTCTCTCTGCCCCAGTTACATTTCTCATTATCTAGTCGATGACCAAAAGGATTAAAAACTCTGACATTACACAACCTTGTCGGACACCATATGCAGGGGCGTATCCAGGATTTTCTAACCCGGGGGGCGCAAAGTACTATCTAAGCGGAGCGCCACCATCTTGGCGATGTCTTGGCGTTTTGCTTCTGCTCCCTCCTTTTCTCCCTTTCTACTTTTTCTCTCTTTTTTTCTTTCTCTTTTCCCTTCCTTCCTCTCCTTCCTCCTCATTTTCCCCCTCTTTTTTCCCTTTCTTCTCTTTTCTTTTTCTCTCCTCTTTTTCTTACCCGGGGGACGCACGCCCCAACGCCTCTCCCTGGATACGCGCCTGAGAGTGTACGTTCAGCTGGCATTCACCAGCCAGCCATGTAGATGATGAAGGGGGCTAGTAGTCCCAATATTGTGATATTGTGATATGTTGTGGGCGGAGGTCATATATTCGTTTGAGTTCACCAGGGGTCAAATTGTGGAAACCATTGTTTATCACAATATTTCAACAAGGACAGATGTCATATTTAGTGTTTTGATGTATCACATTTAGTACAAGAAGCCAGTTGTTGAGGTCAATGGTCATTTCAGGACAGCCTGTGTCATTGTGAATTATTGTTTGTCACATCACACTGCTTTTCACTGTATTACTAAGATCAAAATGACATCTAATGATCACCGTTTTATCTTTGTAACCATAACTTTGAAACAGCTTTGAACAATGAAAGGATCTAATTGAAATGGAGTTATATTGTGAGAATTACCGTATACACACAGTCTCTATATAAATTACAAAGCCACTATCGTTTATGCCAAAGAATCTACGATATGACGAATAGCAGCAACCAATCAAAGCATTGGCTTCATATGATTTGCTTTAAACAAGAAGATATTCATTGTGTGTGTGGCTAAATGTGTAAGACTGCATTGACTCCTTACATAAGTGCTCATTCTGGACACTCAAAGAGTAAACTTCAGAAATAAGAGATCTGCCAAGCAAGATGATATACCAACTTGGAATTGGTCTAAAGTCCGAGTGCAGAAAACTGGACTCGAGTACTATAAACGTGTGGGTATTACACATTTCTTTGTGGGTATACTGTACGGGTGGGATGTACATTAACTACGTGTTTGTTGCCACATTGTTCAGTTCAGTGGTGTTGTTATTGTTTGTTGTGTAGGGCAATCAATCTTGTAAAGCTTTATACAGCAGACACATCCCTACCTGTGATTCATTGATTAACGGTAAACTGTAACCGTGGGTGCTTTTTTGTTTTTTAAATTATGTGATGCAACTTACCCTGCAGGTAGAAACAATTAAACACAAGAACACTGTGATTCAACAAATTGTAACAGATGATGAAGCCACAAATGAAAGTATGAGTTCATGTATAAGAATTCAAAATAATAACAATTTTGGAAGCTAGGAAAGTTTAAAGAAAATGGTTACACATATCTAAAACAGTAATGGCGTTCCGTTATAACAATTCCTCATTCATATAAACACTTAATAGACATGCCGTTTTACCTGCAACTTTAAACCAGGGAGTTAAAAAAAATATTCATCTGTTTGCACAAATCGTAGATGTAACCCTCAGTGTCAACGTGTAAATTGTGTAAACAAGAGTACAACGACACATTGAGCAGGTTTCCAATAACATGTTTTCGTACTTTTTGGAATAATATCTTTCTTTCTTTCATTAAAAAAAACCGCAACTTCTCAAAAGAACCAACATTCTTCCAATCCTTTGTATAGATGATTGAATTTGATTCAAAACAAATAAATGATAACAATCAACCGCAAAGTATAAGGTTAAAAAACACTCCCCGGCGTTACAAAGAAGTTTTATGCTGAAAGCAGTCAATGATGCGTTCCCAAATTTCCTGTGATTTGTTTGGCTAATAGTCCCTACCATTGTCTGCAAACATTTTTTGCATTTATCGTGCTCAATTAACACAACGTATTATGTTTAAATAACTTATTTATATAGCGCATTATACCGACGGTCTCAATGCAATTAATTGTAACGTTGCTGTCCGGTGTAGAGATAGCAAAATTTGTAGTATAGGCTCTCATAATTGTGTGCACTCTCAAATATCACAACGTGTATGGTTGGCCACAGTGGACAAAATTCAGAAATTATGACGACATATCAGGAGGCAGGACTTTTTATGTCTACATAAATTGATTTGATGTGGACATAAATTCAAATTAATGCTGGCATATATTAAAATAATGCTGGCACCGTACCGTACCAGCTGCGTACTGATAATGCAGTTGGCACCTTCCTCTTTCAATCTGTTTCAATCTGTGTGAATATTAATGTACATTTAAAGAGTTGTGTCTGTATTGCATGTATGGGCTACCACATTATGTCAAAATATTCTTGCTATGAGTTGCACTTCTCTTTATATAGTAAGTACACCTTGTAAAGGGTTTCAGTGCAAACACATGAATTTATTTGTAATCTAAGATAATACATATAATATTAATGTCCCCACGTTTCCATAGGCATGAGTTGTATAATTTGCATTTATGATTTTCAATATGCACATTATAAACCTATACTATAGGATATCCGTTGCGCACAAGCCAATGCTTTTGTCAGGGGTCATTATAACTAAGTATTGTGCGTTCCTGTAGAGGTAATTTAAAGTGCATGTTTTCATGGAGGAACGTGGGGACGCAAGTTTTTTCTGAGCGGACGCAAACAATTTTTAAGATGTTGTATCCCGGCGCTGGCGCAACTCTTAAAATCCCAGTGACATTACTAAGAATAATACTTGGTATTAATATAAGATTTTTCTATTTGTACAGCTTTCTGCTGATTTCTCAAGTCTTGCTAATGTAAACCTGTGAAACTACATTCTTTTCATTCCTTTATCAACATCTGGACAGAATGTTAGACAAGTTTCTAAAACAAGCTAAGGTTTCAATGCACACAAAATGCAAGCAAGGTGCAGAATGTTCAGGTTGGTTGTGCATGAAAAATTAATGGTAGTTTTATCATTTCAATTTGTATATGGTGGCATCCAATAAATAAATGTTTGAACAAGAGTGGATAGAGGGTGTGGGTCGAACCTCTTTTTCATAGCACACATAAATTCAAAAGAAACATGTCCTAGCTGTGGTAGATCGAGTTATAGTTTCAGTTTCCGTTTCTTCATTTCAGTATAAATAGCATAAAATACAATTATGCTTAATAAGAGAGAATAAAACGTATGATAGATAAATTCCATAAAAGCGATTAAAGGCAAATTAAGAGTTAGTAAAAAAAGCAACAGTTTTCAAAGTGTTAGTCAACTGAAAATAATTAGGAAATATCAATAAACATATATTAAATCAAATCATTTAAGATACCATTTTGAATAAAAAAATATGCTCTGCATAGAAATTAATTTGTGATAATTTTAACCCAATATTATGTTGGTGCTATTTCACGATGTCATAGAAGTATGATGCTTTCATCGGTTTGAGTGCATGTATGTGTATGGGTGTTTGCATACATGCGTGTGTGTGTTTGTGTGAACGCTCGCGTACTCGTACTTCAAGTCTGTGTGTGTTTTTAAGAATAATCCTTCTTTCGGGGTTTCTGCAATCCCTCTTGCGTTCTTGATAAATGTAATGTGAACGGTCGCGGACTTATGGTGACCTGAGATTTCCGACTAAGTTATAATATCCGCTCTATCCAGTTGTAATTTGGCGGTTATTTTTGAACGTGCAGTAGGCGTGAGGTATACCATGGAGCTGTTTATAGCTCCATGGGTATACCTACGTTGTGTTTGTTCAAATGTCAGGCCGGGCCTTTCTTAACAGAAACACTACCTAACGACGCTATACATTTTATTTTTCTTCGCACCGATTCGACCAACAGTGCATTAAAGTCACCGTTAAGTTCGTGAGACTAGAACAAACTGAATGACAGTCCACTTAAATCTAATAAACTATAATTCATTGTACGCCAAACTCACCGGTTTTTGAAGAGGCCAAAAAACGGTAATTTATGATTACTTCGAAACGGATGATTTTGGACTCGGTTGCTACGGCAGTTACTAAAAGGCTAGAACCCTTACGTATGGCCTAGCACATAATGACGTTACATTAGCCTACGCATATACCTTCCTAGGTGTTAAGACCTAAAATTAAATGCCTTCGATGTTGGATTAGCCTCAAATACGACATCAGCAGTAAAACAGTGACTAGCAAGATCGTTCGCTCATCCATTTGAAATGTTTGTAAGAAATTTGAATCTGGGTTAACGTGTAATGAATATAGTAAAACGGACTGGCTTGAAATTTGAATAAAGTATACTGTTTACGTTTATGCGCAGTGGTGTATGCAGTAGAACCTACCAAAATAGTACAGCACTATGGCGGGCAATCAGTCTCAAATTGTGGGGAATCGACTTATACCGATTTAAATCGACATGTACCAATTTCCTTCGACATATACTAGTTTCCAGCAGCTTAAATTGACTTCTACCGATTTAAATCGACATATACCAGTTTAATTTTACATATAATCGATCTAAATCGACATATACCAGTTTAATTCGACATATCATCGATCTAAATCGACATATACAATTTAAATCGATGATAAGAAAAATAAATCGGTATATGTCAATTTAAATCGACATATACCAGTTTAAATCGATGATATGTCGAACTAAATCGGTATATGTCAATTTAAATCGACATATACCAATTTAATTCGACTTATACCAGTTTAAATCGACATATTTAAATCGACATATACCAATTTAAAACGATGATATGTAAAATAAATCAGTATATTTCAATTTAAATCGACATCTACTAGTTTAAATCGATGATATGTCGAATTAAATCGGTAGAAGTCAATTGCCTTGGACCTATACCAGTTTCTAGCAACGCAAATTGACATATACCTATTTAAATCGACATATCATCGATATAGCTCATTAACATATTCCAAATTCCGATTTTGGTGATGATTGACATGTGAAGATATATCACGTGCAGTCACCTGACAAGGCGGGCGAATAATTAAATAGTTCCAAATTTACCAAGCTAGCAAGGGTGTTCATCATGATTATGTCAATGGTAATCAGGGGCGTATCCAGGATTTTTTAACCCGGGGGGGGGGGCGAATTACTATCTAAGCGGAGCGCCACCGCAGCGTACAAGATAATTTCTGGTTTTGATACCCCCAGATCACCGGAAATGGCACTTCTCGGGCTTGAAATGACCAACCAGATGTACACTTCTGCCTGAGAACCAAGAATTTCTCAATATTTTTTTCCATCCATAACCTTTTGGAAGATGTCACCAGTCACACATCATGTTCGACCTCACCGCATCTCCTATGTGGATCATTGCTTTTTGTAGGTGATTCTACGTCGCAGCCCACAATACCCGTAAGCCCCACTTTTCAAGGTTTTTATTATTTGTTCAGAATTTGAAAATTCACAAATTCTCGTGAATAAATTCACTTCAAAACATAGCCATAATGTTGCACAAAATTTCATCTGTGGACAACCAATACAGGAAAACCTTCAACCCCAAGGGCGGCGAAACCGGGGGGGGGGCACAGGGGCTCAGGTTAAAAATGTGCCCTTTTTCTACATAAATATTGAGGTGTCTCAAGTTAGCAATTAAAGGCCAGGGAACCAGAATGAACACTCGGGAAGGGCCGTTTCCGGCCATCTTAGGGGTTTGTAAAACCAAAAATTTTCTTGTGCGCTCCGAGCCAACCGATGGTGGCGCTCCGCTCAGATTGTCGTGCATACAACTTTGCAAATCCTGGCTACGCCCCTGACTTTTAATGAATTTCTATGGGTCAAACTCAAACCTATTTCGAATGGAAAAAAAAATTGTTAACATATTAACAAGAAATAAACTCTAATTCAGATGATTCTTACATTAGCAACTAGCATGTTTTCCACCTCATTTTGTCTCAAAAGAAAACTTGTTCCTTGTTTCCCAATTTGCACATTGGATATTGCAGTGCTATATGCATATTTTCCTTGAAGGGGGGGGGGGGGGCGTTGATGGAGTGATGTGTATATGCAAATAAGATAATACAATAAGAGTTAGAAAGGGTACTAAATATAAGGCTGCATCAGTCCAATCGAATTTCTGCAAAGTGCCCTTTGATGTCGGTGCCCCCCCCCCCCCCCCAGATTGAAAGTGCTTTCGCCGCCCTTGTTCAAACCCTAACAGACCGGTAAAAATTGCATGGAGGGAATAATGATGAAGAATGGTGGTCAGGGAATTTTCGAAAATTCAGACACAGTTAATTAATTGGTGTACATCTATTAAAACCTCTTATAACGGCTACTAAAAAACTTCGTTAAAGGAAATGAAAAAAAAGGTATTTCCGAAACCGAGCACTACACCTATCTACAGTTAGAGGCTGTTCATCCCGGAGCGCCATTTTCATGCTCACTGATATGATGTGATATCTGCTGTTTGCTTTAAAAATTCGAATAGTTGAAAGGAGACTGAAATAAGTAACTATTATCTGTTTATTGTGTAATGCTCCACCCGGGTGTAACGATGAGCTTGGCGGGCTCCTGGCCCAAAGGGGCCCTTATCAGGAGGTCTAAGCAAGGGCGTCCTCAGAAATGTTTACAAGGGGGGGGGGGGGGAGTCAGTAGGTCATAAAGGTGTAACACACTACTTGATACTATCTAAGCGGAGCGCCACTATCGGTTGGCGCGGAGCGCACGACGATTTCTTTGCCAAAAAATACTCCTAGATCGTCGGAAAAGACACTTCCCGTTCAAGTTGCATTTACACATCGGTTATTTTGAGATCTCATGTCTTAGGATTTTGACTTTCAATAATTTCAGTAATGCATTATGGGTCCGTATGCAACTAACATAACTAGAGAACTGTCGGTTGGGGGATATCATTGAAATGTCAAATGCTCAACTTTTTTTTTGAATTTGTGATATTCCAGGGGGAGTGGGCAAGTTCCCCCTATACTGTATGGAGTAAAATGGAGACTACTGTACAAATACAGTAATCAAACCTTAGCATAAACCTAATTTCGGCTGAAACTTTGTCTCCATCTAAGCCTAATTTCCCGTGCTTTTTTACTTACCAGATACACCGAAGGCATCTTTATTCTTACCTTTTATATTATATTTATATGCAAGCCCTGCCTTCTTTTTCAAATGAACGCAGTTTCAAGTCAGTTGGGTGGTGGGTTATTGTTTTAGAATTTTTCAAAAAATCATGTGTCCCGATGTTGCACTCAGTACAACATTGGCCGGAATTGGGTTTTAAATAATATACTTCGTTTTCGATTATAATAATAAATAACATAACTAGCTCGACACAGACATTAATACCCAATGAGCCCATGATCATGATTTCCGTATTCCGTATCACGTGAAAATATGTATATTGTCTTGTTCAGTCTTTGCATGATTTTTTCTTTCCCAGTAAAACGGGCCCTCCCTATTCAAAGAGGTATACCCCTTTTCTGTGCTTTAGTATAGCGGGGCCCCCGTTTGGTCGGGGCCACCTGGTTAGCACGGTCTGAGCCCATAGGAGTTAGGCTACTTTGCCCCACATTCTTTTCATTTCGAAAGACGAACAGTTTCAAGTTCATTACACACTGAAGGCTTCGATTCTTTATCTGCCTTCAGTTAAGGGAAGATCTTAGGATTTTTATCCCTATCGCTAGATATTGCTAGATATCCATACAGTACAGTGCCCTTGGGATTTCTTGGATTTTTCGGGGCCTGATCTTGGGAAATTGCAAAGTCGGAAGTGGTCACACTCTATGTCGGTCAGTTGCACGACCTCTAGACGTCACTACTATACCCGATCACTTGTTATCGATGAAGTGGTGTGTTGTCGGATTTTGTCAAGGTCTTGGTACTACGGGCGAATGTCATTAATTAAGTTTCGTAACTCATCGGGAAACGATTAAAGGGGTGGGCGTATGTTTGTGGGCGCGCGTTTTCATGCAGATGGGAACAATCTCAAGAAGTGATGGGTTCGTCATGTTCCCAGACGACTCGGTCGAGTTCGAGACCAGCCGCAGTTGGTTTCATAGCACAATTGTACAATTTAAGGCGTCCATACACACACACTCGTTATCATATATAGTACCGGTATATATATACATTACTGAGAGAGTAAAAATGGAAACGTCAAAAATGGAGTTGGTCGGTGTAAAGGGAAGGGTGAGGCGCACACCCCCTCCGTAATCCTCGATTCGTCACTGGCTACCCTGTGTATATAATAGTGATCAGCGCTGTAATTATGACTGTTCCTCTTCTCTTCCTGGTATCTGGGCGTTTATCTTTTACTCCCTCCTTTTCTCCTTTTCTCTCTTTCTTCTTTTTCCTTTCCCTTCCTTCCTCCCCTTCCTCCTCTTTTTTCTCCCTCTTTTTTCCTTTTTTTCTTCTCTTTTTTCTCTCCTCTTTTTCTTACCCGGGGGCGCGCGCCCCCAACGCCCCCCTCGATACGCGCCTGATATTATGTGATGTGGAACCAGTCAGTTAGCTTGCCTTCATTTAACACTGCACAGCTTTTCTGGAATTCTGTAGTTCTTAAGCATTTGCCATAGGCTTGGTCTATGTACAGAGCCGAATGCCTTTTCGAAGTCAATGAAATAAAGGCATAGAGTTGATATCCACTAACATGAATGTTCCATAATATTCCTTAAGATGAAGATTTGCTTGGTTGTCCCTCTACATTTTCTGAACCCGGCCTGTTCTTTCCTGAGATGTTTATCTATGCCATCCCTTATTCGTCCAATCAGTTTTCTGCCAAAAACTTTGCTAATGACAGGTAGTAGAGTAATTCCTCTCCAATTGTTGCAATCCTTCAAGTCTCCTTTATTGGGGATTTTGACTATAATACCTTTACTCCACACATCTGGTATACTTTCATCACTCCCTTATCATTGCCTTTAGCATTTCTGCATGTATCCGATCTATTCCTGGTGTTTTCCATTTCTCAGTGCCTGAAGTGATTTTCTGACATCAAATAAAGTTTTTTCTGATTTGGCTATGTCCAGGTTTTCGTCAATTACTATCCCATGTTCATCTGTAACTGGGTGCTGTGGCTCATCTCTATTTAAAACACAACAAAAGTGATCATTCCACCTTTCTTTCCTGGCACTAGCATCTTTAGTGATCCCCTTTGCTTATGTTTTATGACTGCAAATTCTTTCTTCTTTTTGTCATTTTCCTGGTAATCATGTAAAGTTCTTTCAATCTCCTCTTTGCTGCTGCATGCTCAGCTTTGCCTGCTAGCCCATCTATCGATTCTCTTTTGCCCTTTTTTGCAATGCTTTTAACTTCCTTGTCTTTTTCAAGATATTCACTCTGGACTTTCCTTTAACTCTCTCAGACACGATAGAAACATTTTAAGCCTGTTTGTGTACAACATTTCATACGGGTACGTGTTCTATGTGTACGATGATATTGCTGTTCTACTACAGGAACTTTTGTGCAACAGCAATACTTGTCAATGGGTTAACAGTTTACCTCTTTATAAATACAATATTATGGCTGTTCATGTGAAAGGATCTGTTGTACAGCCACCTCTCTAGATGGTATGTTAACAGTTCTCTACTGTGAGTTTAAAATAGCATTGCTGTTCAGATACAGGGCAGGTGGTAATGCAACATCTAACCTAGAGTCTCTTATTCAATGTCGAAGACATACAAAACCAAGGCCTTCTTGGTACTCAGTATTAGAGAAGAGTGTTAAATTAAGATCAGAGAAGCCTACTTTACTAGTGGCAGCGTTAATCACGTTCAGCTCTACAAGCACAAAAGGAAGCAATATTTGCTAGGTCACCGTTCAGCGCCGTTCAGCGCATAAAATGAGTAGAACAATAAAGAGAGAATATGTTTAACAATCATGTTGTATGAAACCTGTCTGACAACCGTATAGCCGCACATAAGGTAGTGTTGAATAACAGAGTTTACCTCTTAGCACCAACTAGTCTCCATCTACCAAAGGCTTTCACATAGCTTTCCCAGCTTTGGGTTTTGCCCGTTACAGCGCTTCTTCTCTCGATTTGGTAATCTGTAAACTAGGAAAGTAAAAACATGAAACAAAAGAGTAGCATAGTAACTATAATTTAAATGGTGCCAGAGAGATAATCTTACACATGGATTTCAGTTTGTTACCTAAAAATACAATACCTTGTTTGTCATCAGGGAGTGTGTACATGAATCTAACATAGGTATGTTACCACAATGGAGTAGATGAAAGTCAGTTTTGAATAAATAAAAGGTAATTTTAGGTAACAAACTGAAATCCATGGTTCTACACTAGTGACTTCTCCTCTACCATGATTACTGTAAAAGATTGGTTTCACCATGCATAGACTCAAACCTTGCATGGATATATCAACCAAATACAAATCTATGAAGCATGCACTGTCTAAATGACTTGAGATTGGCTTTATTTGTATATTAGTAACAAAAACATGTTTATTTGTTCATTCTTCTTTTCACGTTCTGGAACCCAATAGAACATGCCTACAATTGTAAGTGTCGCAATAAAATTTTAAATGAACATTGTTTTTATTGAATTAAGTTATTATTTTTGTATGAATGTAGTGTTTTGAAAAATAGCATAAACCACATGGCTTGAATCATTTTAAGTATTGAAATATATATTTTGTGACTAAAGGCAAGGTTCTTCACAGATGATCCAAGTAGCAAGGGAAACATTGCTATATATGATGGGATGATATTTTGTACCTCTGAAAGAACTCAAGAGTGCTGCTGATCTCTTCTAGCTAAACCAACTAAACAAAATCAGTGAACCTTTAATATACTCTCAATTGCTTTGACTTCTGCTGACACCAAATTACCTTTGGCATTAACCAAAAGCAAAAGGACTCTAGTACTCACTATGGGGAATCCACTTACTAAATATGACATCTGTTGTAGTTACCTACCTTGCGATCATGTGTTTTACAAGGGTTTCAAGATTTGACCTGTGTTAACCTTAACTGACCCATGACCTGCTCCAAAACTGTGCAAAAACAGGTATTCAATTATAGCGTGTTCTTTATATAAAAAGCAACTCTTTTTTAAGGGACAACAAATAATTGCAAACTTACAACTGTTTCTGGCACTTAATGTTTACCTTACAAATTTGTTTTTTTTTATACAGAATATTTTGAACAGGAAATCAATAACGATTCAATAAACAAACATGTGATGTTATTGTACAACAATTCTGTTCTGATGGAACATTAAGTTATCGTAAGTTAACAACAATTTTTATCACTGTATAATATGTTTCTACAACACTGTCACTGAAAAATGAAAACGAAAGGTATACTGAATTATGAGATTAAAAGCTTGAGTGCTGGTGGAATGAGGCATCGATACTACTCTTAACACTAAAAGTTTTTTCCTTAAAAAATAGTTCCACCATACTTGAACTTTACCAACAACTATATTTGTGTTTCATTTAAATGGGAATGATTATAAAACCCCTGCGTAATAATCTAGTGTTGTGACCTGATGTTGTTTTGAGAAGTAACGTGATCAAAAAAATACGTTGAAATGTAGTTAATGCGTTACATCGACTGTTATTAAGCAATCTATTTATACGAATAATGAACAATTTCAAACATTGATAGCACACAAACCAATACTTAACCGGTGCAATGCACGGCAAGATTATTACGCCGCCTTGTATAAACATGTTAGTATTATAGTGTGCACCGTTAGCATTTTTTTTTTCTGTGGTGGGTAAATGTTGTGGGTAATTGATTTCGATATTACGTACATAAAACACAGTGAAAAGTATAAATAAGTATTTATACAAGTATAAATAGGCATATAGGTATTTATATATTTATAAAGTATACTTGTCAAAGTATATATAGTTCTTGGTATTTTATATATTTATAAAATGCAGCCGGATGTACCAGATGATGACTAAAATAAGGAAAAAATACTAATTTAGTCTACAAAAGTCACTCAGAGACCAAAAGAATACTACAAAAAAAGAACGAATGACAAGGCAATGCCATCAGAGAACTAAATAGACTAATAAGACTTAGGCGATATTTAAAGAAATGGACTGCTGCTTTCATACAGAGACAAGCATTTGTAAAGCAACGACAATAGATTTCAGAGCTTTTAAATCTGGAGGATTTGTGTGACTAGTACAATAGTTGTTACGCAAAGGCTGCTCACATATATAACAACTTGAAATGAGGTCATATCGAAATATTGAAGTGTTTTTTTAAGATGGATTGCTTGGCGTCAACAAACCGTTCAGTTTATGCCAGTTTGGATAAAATGCGTGTAACCGCGTGATTTCCAAGCGTTTTGAAATGCGAAGAATGATTGGAATACATAGATCATATCATTTCCACTGTTGTCGGTCTAATGAACTGTATGCATGTATTAGGGGAACACGCAAACGTCACTCAATTGGTTTTTCAGCTTTTCCTCAATTGTTCCGCGGTATATACATTGTGGAGCTTTCCTGCAAACAAAATTTCACTAAATAACTGTTAAATAGTGTTTTTTGTGGGTTCCTGTCGTTTTTTATTTTGCTGGAGAAGCATATTGCTTGTTAATGAGGGTAAAGTGTAGTCTAAAATAATACACAAGAATGGGTTGTCAGTGTTTGAACATAATTATGCATATCAATTATATGAAATAATATGTGATGGTGGGTTTCACGTTATTTTGTTTACTAGGTCTTGTTCATATGACGATGTCACGTATTTTGTGTTAGAACCCATGTTCTTGACCCCACATGCAAACCGTGAAAACTGAACATATTCGTATTGATACATAAGGATTATACTAGCATCATCCTGTATACAGGCATCTTTGTATGTAACATATGTGATCAATTTTGCGGTACGAGACTAACACTACATCGTACCCTTGTTTGCACTCACTCGTATAGTAACCTTTTCTCCAAGACTGTTTAAGAATACAATATACGTTGGTACCTTTCAAATGTTATGTAGGTCTATTTGTTTTGAAACATTGTCAATTATTGATTCACTTTAGGTTGGTATTTTGAAGAAACAATAGCACCGTCCTCTGCTGACGATCCACCTTAATTCGCCAGTAATTAACATACATCAATGACAAACTTGTCCTATACTTTACAGAATATATTCCGTGACTAATTATGCTGGGTGGATAAATATGCATGAATAAGATATTATGAGGGACTGACATCTTTTTCCACAAATTAGATCTCGAAATATAGAGAAAGTTTATCGCAACAGACCGAACCCTTTTTTATACCAAGCTTTAAAACTTCAGATTGTTGTTGACTAGTATGACAACGACGTGGGCAAGACGGCATAACGAATGAATATGTTCACATTGTCAACTTCAACTTGTTTGACCAATGTCACCACTTTATACCATCTCTTTCCAGTGCAGTATCCTTAAATGGGTAATACGTTCAACATTGAAAAAAAACGGCCTTATCACCAGGCCTAGAACAAAATTACGTTATCACATGTGAGAACAAACCTATGAACAGAAGGATCACGGTATGAGAAACGACATATTAGGAAGGAGTCTTAAAGAGGGGGTGAAATGCAAATATCTATATAAATAATCGTTTTTTATACACTCGTAGCTTTCCAATGATACCCAATTTTTGTCAAATGAAGCTTGCATCCTCGAGGAATCAACGATCAAATCTTCGAGGGTAATAAAAACTTTCTAAATATTGTTGTATATACGATAATGCGACGTGATGTCAGTCGAGGAAATCAGCTCACTCCCGGGACGCTATGTTTACATTCTTGAACGTCTGAGTACACACAGTTGCAGACTTGCAGTGCTCTGTAGTTATTGAGATTTGGAGTTTTGTTTTTACGTTAATTTATCTCGTAACTGTTAAATATGCCTAGCTGATGTGTGGTTAAGGGTTGCTCCACCACAAGTAAAGACGGATTTCACCTGCACGCTTTTCCAAAAGATGACAGAAATCGAAGAATTTGGACACGATTCGTTCAATACACTGCACATACACAACGTTACGAGTGCCTGTGGGCCCATACTATTGCCAAACTACTTGTTATGACCATAGCCTAGGCCTCCTTGATGCAGCAAATGACGATTTTTTTTTATTGGTTACCTAATATTTTGCACAACACTTAAAGCCAGTTGGTTTTAGAACGATCAATACTAGATCTGCATTTTTTTCTTTTGTGATAAAACTGGCGTTGTGTTATGATTTTACAACAGTTGGATGATACAACTTCACGGGCTAGCCTGTTATACAACGTCTATTAGTTAGGTCTAGACCCCACGTTACCACTACTAGTACTTTAGGGTTGCACTTGCACTGTACAGAATATCACATTTTCCTTGCACTGTAAGTAACAAAATTCTAGAAGCTTCGCTACGAAGTTACGTAGCAGGATCATCGGTGGGTTTGTTTATGCTCAACCGACCTGTTTCGGTTAAGGATAGTCCAACCTTTCTGCTCGCGGACTTCGATCGGCAGCGACGCGTCTCGGCCATCGGGATCGTTTTACAATTCTTCTGCAAGGGGCTCAATCGACATATAAGAAAAAAAGCGATATCTTCATCACCCTCGAAAACTATTTCCTCCTCTTCTTTCTCAAGAAAATAATTTTGTCAAATCTTACGAATGTTAATTCTGAGAGGTGAAGGCCCATTTCCTCGAAATCGGAACATTCTGGAGAAAACTTTCAGCTGATGAGGAGAGTTTGTTGTAGTTACCTGTATGTAGTAAACTGTAAGACGTCGTTACATTAAAAAAAATGTGGGGTCGGCTTTGGCTGAAATGGTCCCTTTACTGATGTCATATGAACTGCGGTGGGAAGCTTTGAGTTTTTCACGACAGTCTGCTCGGGAGGTCTCTAGGGAATACTTCGACAGCGAATTTCTGGCTTTTGCAGTTGCATTTACGGGAAGTAGTTAATGGGTGGTGTTGTAGTAATGAAGATGAACCATTCCAAGACATGGAAACTCACCATTTCATACCCTCTTTAATGCAGCACGTTTCTTGTTTTGTGGTTACACACTGTGTATTCAAACTTGTGACGGTACACAAAACGGGTCTAGACTTGCCAAACTGTAGCTCACAAAGCCCTGCTAAAATACCTTTTGTAGTGTTAAAACCGGTCAATGGTGCGGTTGAGTGATCTCTCATTCTACAAATTAACACAAATATAATCGGTGTTTCCTTGGTATTATTTTAATTACCTTATCGTATAGAAAATACATTTTATTTCTGAGACACACCGTAGTTTCAAAAATGTTTGTTTCTCGGATGAACAGACTGCCTACTTACATTTTCTTTGTAAGACTACTTTCTCTTGTTGTATATAGCGTTCACAGTAACACCAACGTATACGCCTCAATACATCAGTTTCAAAAGACTCTAAATTGACTTGCTGTAATTGTCTGGACCGTGCAGACACAAATAAAAAATATTCTCTACTTTCGAGGGTTCCATTTACGTGTTATTTATCTAATGTCTTATTGATTTTATGCTTTTGTCCTTGTTTGAGTGTTTGGAATTATTCAAATTTGTTTGTTATATTGCAGCAAGTATATCTGAATATATAAATCAATAAATTAATTCACTTACGTCTTGCTGTGTTCTCTGTTTTTTTTTACAGATTTATCATTTGTTTGGCAACGTTTCTGCTGACAAGTCCAAGTTTTACTTTATGTACTGCTAAAATGATTTGTTTTCGCCCTTATACTGTGTTTACACTCGAGTCAACAGTAAATTATTTCAGGTTGTCATATCGCATAGTTACCTTTATCACGCACCTTATTATTTTCTTTGTCTTTTTTAGTAACAACTAGTTCTGATTGACGAGATATGTAAACCATGTTAAATGTATAGAGTTCATGCCTATACACTGTAACACAATGTATAACACTTGTCTAGAGATTACCCTTTCTTAGTAAATGATATTTTTCTTTGTGAGCAGGAGCTCAACCTTTCATATGATGATAATGATATTTCACCCATTAATCTTAATTCAGCTTTATATGCAGACGTAAGTGATTTAAAGGAGCGTTAAACGTGGCGGGGGAGTTGGAATTTATATCAATAAATTAGAACTTTTTGTAATTAGAATTGGAATTAGAAATCTTTTATTAAACCCTCTTTTATTTCAGTCCATGTTTGTTGAAGTTAAACTCAACAATAGAACTTTTATCTTGGGAGTTATTTATAAACCCCCCGATGTCCGATGAATAACTGCATTAAATGATGCATTATCTGGTAGTTTGCAAAACATACAAAATGGAAAGAAAACTTGCTATATTACAGGTGATTTTAATATTGATCTTTTGAAGCATGACCATTTGCCTCATATTTCACATTTTCTTGATTTAATGTATTATAAATCATATTTTTTACCATTTATATCAAAAACAACAAGGAATACTTCCACATCTTCATCACTCTTTGATAATATTTGTTGTAATAATGCTATTGTTAATTCAGAAATCTGGCATCTATTATCTGACATTAGCGACCACTTACCATCTTTTGTTATAGGGATTTTGGCACTAGTTTATCTGTTAACACAAATAAGCTTGTTTACCACAGGTGGGATACTAGTGCAAAGTGCTACACAATGTCAAACTTGAACTTTTTTATTTTGATTGGGGACCTCTATTTAATGAGACTGATGCAGATGTGGCATATCATTTATTAGATGATAGTTATCACCAAATTATATCTAAGCATTGTATTAATAAATCATTTGAGGTTAATTCTCTTAGGCGCTCCAGTCCCCATGGATTACACCTGGTATTTTAAGATATATTTCCAAAAAGAACA
Source organism: Apostichopus japonicus (assembly GCF_037975245.1). Classification (NCBI taxonomy): domain Eukaryota; kingdom Metazoa; phylum Echinodermata; class Holothuroidea; order Aspidochirotida; family Stichopodidae; genus Apostichopus; species Apostichopus japonicus. The sequence continues at coordinate 17,757,565 of NC_092567.1, forward strand.
AGCTTTATAAGAAATATCTGTCTCGCCCCTCTTCCATTAATAAGTACAAGTACACTCAGTATTAAAAAATAAGCTAACCAATATTATAAGATTGGCTAAAAAGATGCATTATGAGAAATGTTTTGGTGACAATAAAATAACCTAAAGGAAACATTGGATATCATTTATAAAATTCTTGGTCGTACTTCAACCAAACTCATATTGATAAAATGAAAGAGAATAACAATTATATCACCAATAAACATGTAATGGCTGACACATTCAACAATTATTTTGCTAATATATTGTAAGTACAACCCACTATGTAATTCAAATTTTCGTGACTTTCTTCCTGAGGCAAACCCAATATCTCTATTTCTATTACCAACTAATAACACATAAATTATCGACTTAATTATGAATATGAAAAAAAAATGTGCGTGTGGTATTGATAATATTTCTGTTAATGTTCTCCGAGATAATCGTTTCGCTGTAGCAGCTTCTCTTACATTTATCTTTAATTTATTAATTTCAACTGGTGCTGTGCCACTTCGTTCCAAGGAAGGTGTGTAAATCCGATACTTAAGGTGGTGATAGTTCATGTGTTTCTTTCTATAGACCCATCTCATTACTTTCATCTTTATCAAATATTCCAAAACGCATTATTTACAATCATACCATTAAATTCCTTGCTAAAGTATGACACATAGCAACAGTCAGTTTGGTTTTTGTAAAGGCCGCTCTACTGCTATGGGAGCTTTAGATGTCACACAATATATCCTCAGTGGTATATCGTATCCTTCTATTTTCCGTTTTATTTACATTTACTTTGTAATGAATTATGTTACGGTAGATTTATTGTAAAAGCTTCGGCTTCAAAGCCCTTCCACCAAATGACTTATCAATTGTTATGTCTTTTCATTGTAAAGTATGCATACAATTGTTGTCATAGTTACATGCCTGAACGAGACAACCAAATGATTATATGTCTGTTCTGTTTGTTTATAAAGTACAATGAGTAATTTCATATTCTAAGAGTGGTTGTGTATGTCTGTATGTGTTGACAACAAGTGTGTATCGTGTAGTGTTGTAGTACTGCTGTAGCAAACAGACCAACGTTGTATCAATGTTTCAATATTATTCCTTGAGAAAAAAGTACACCAAACGACAAAAGACGTTTCCCAATATTTTGGACCAGATCATTCGATAATAGGTTGGTGACGAGTTTAACAAAGGTGAAAGATCGGCATAGCCGTATAGCTTAGGGATTAATAATAATAATAATAATAATACAAATAAAATTTATTCACTCAATTAAAATAGGTTAGTGCTGTGAAGTTTTGTTCTCAAAATATTTAGAGAGCAACAAAACAATGACTCTTTTAGATTGTGTAAAAGTAAGTTGACACTTGCCATTTAGCCTCTGAAGAAGATCCTACCAGGATCGAAACGTCAGGCCAACTTACTTTTACACATTCTCTTACACAGGCTTGCTAGTGGATAAGCAGTTTGCTAACAGTTTCATTTTATTTTGACTCTTTAAGATGCAACACAACTACAAAACACCTCTCTTAATAGTTGAATATACCGACATAGGCGTACGGGACCATTTCAGTTTGGGGGGGCAGAACTTTTTGTGCCCGAAAGTTCCTGTGACACTATCTCAGCGGAGCGCCACCATCGGTTGGCGCGTAGCGTACAAGAAAATTTTTGGCACACAATGCCTCTCAGATTGCCGGAAACGGCACTTCTGAGGCCTTGCAAGTTGCATCTAAACATTCTGTATTTTATAATCTCACGTTTTAGAAATTTACACTTCCCAAAAAATTTGGTAAATAAGAAGAAGAAAAAATGGTAACATCACTTTGAAGGGGAAAAATGGGACAGTATATTTTTTAAGCTCCTATTTAGTTACCTTATTTATTATTTTACCACAGTACTCAGCTACCTCCAGAAAAACATACATTGTTCAACGACACGTAGGCGGGATAATGTCGCTGTGTCGGGTGAGACTGCAATTTGTCTCACCAAAAAGTATAAAATATAACAAAGAATATGATAAATCTGTACTTCTAGGCTTGTAGGCACCCCCCCCCCCCACCATCCATGAAAAAGAAAATGTTTCTTATATACACTCATTATCGGGGATGTCCAGGTCAAGGGCGGCGGAAGCACTTTTAATCTTGGGGGCTGGGCACCGACATCAAAGGGCACTTTGCAGAAATTCGATTGGAATGATACAGCCTTACATTTATACCCTTTATAACTCTTATTGTAATATCTTATTTGTGTATACACATCACTCCATCAAGGCCCCCCCCCCCTAAAGGAAAATATGCATACTAGCACTGCAATATCCAATGCGCAAATTGGGAAACAAGGAACAAGTTTTCTTTTGAGACAAAATGAGGTGAAATCATGCTAGTTGCTAATGTAGGAATCTTCCGAATTAGAGGTTTTTTCTTGTTAATATCTTAACAATTTTTTCCATTCGAAATAGCTTTGAGTTTGACCCACAGAAATTCATTAAAAGTCACGGGCTTAGCCAGGATTTGCGGCAAAGTTGTATGCACGACTATCTGAGCGGAGTGCCACCATCGGTTGGCGCGGAGCGTACTAGAAATTTTTTGGTTTTACAAACCCCTCAGATGGCCGGAAACGGCCCTTCCCGAGTGTTCATTCTGGTTCCCTGGCCTCTTGCTAACTTGAGGCACCTCAATTTTTATGTAGAAAAAAAGCACATTTTTAACCTGAGGAAAAGTGGAGGGCACGTGCCCCCTGAGCCCCCCCCCCCCGGTTCCGCCGCCCTTGGTCCAGGTATACAATTGACTAGTTAGAAAAAAATGATCGTGCAAAAAGCGTGGTAGCCCAGATGAACTGCGCTTACGGTGGTGTTACACGGAAATATTCGGGCATCATGCCGCTAAATAAAGAAAATCATGGAATTGTCGGGCAAAAATTTGAAAAAGATTCGGGCAAGCTACTGCATATTTATATATATATATATATTTCCAGAGGACAAGAAATTCGGGCAAAAGTCCTGAAAAATTCGGGCAGCCTAAGAGGAGAAAAAAGAAAAGAAATATATATATATATATATTTTTCTCCTCTTAGGCTGCCCGAATTTTTCAGGACTTTTGCCAGAATTTCTTGTCCTCTGGAAATTTGGGGGGCAGTCTGCCCCCTGCCCCCCCCCCCCCCGCCTCGTACGCCTATGTATACCGACCGGCGAAGAGCGGGACATGATCCAGTTATGAATATATAGACAAGTGATTTCGTCCAAGACTTATTCAGTCATTTGACTTCAAACCGTTTACATCTACAAGTTTACATAACGTTAATTACAATATTGTTTTATCTTGGTTGTTCAAGTTTACCGTACATCACTGTAAGAATGACATTCATGTGTTCCTTGTGCCCGCAAGGGTTTAATCTTCAATATCATCTGCAACGTCATATGACCAGTGTACACGTAGGTGCGAGAGACTTTGTTTGTAAGACGTGTAAACGATTTTTCTCAAAACGCAATGCCTTAATGCGACACCAGAGTAAACACGATGTAGAGGAAACGATCAACACCTGTACCGTCTGTGAACAGATATTTCTACGAAGAGATGCGTTGGTTAGACACTTAAAAACTCATGATAAGTCGACTAATGAAAACGGGCCACATAAAAAAGAGGATAAGGGTGCGATCCGATGGAATATGAAAGTCACAAAGCTGACGCGAAGGATCCAAGGAGATTGCATACTGCGAATCACCTGCAAATGAGAAATAATTCTACTGATGGTGCCTATGGAACAACCAATACAAGCGGCCATGGCATGGATGACATATTAAAGCTGGAAAATCCGGTCCGCTATTCTTAGAATCTCCTCTTGCCATTAAGTTTAGGGCGTGTGGACAATTGTGATGTTCAAGATTTAAACGAACTTCTATGAAAAGCATTGGTTGGAAATACGGAATAAACTTCAAACGAAGGATTAACTGAGACATAGTCTTAATATCCAACTACAGATGATGGCCACTGAAGAACTCGTCCAGGTAACAAACCAGCTTTTCGAAAACCAAACGACGGTTTCAAGGAAAACGTTGAATTTGAGAGGCATTTCAAGTGACTCGAGAAATCTAATAGTATGGATTGAAGTATAGATTATGCCAATGGTCATCGCGGGTGGCATGAAGAGGGCATATCCACGATGTAAGATTTTTTAATGTGGTACAATAATTTAGACGTGGCATCTTTCTTGTACGCTTTAGAGAAGATTGTTAACGTCTACAAAGAACGGGAGATAGATGTCTTTAAAGTCGGAATATCCGTGCCGGGACTCACCATGATTTTTTCAGATGGCAAAAGTCAAACCGTTTTCTTGTTTATCATCGGTTATTTTCCACCGCCATCAAGAGAAAAACAAATCTACAATTAAAAAATTGTTTTGATCTGAACGCTATCTACTTATATCGACCATCATGCAGAACATGCCCAACGGGCCCAGGCTATCTGAGACGCCGGGAAGAAACGGGTTTCAAGGTAGAAAGGAGTCGTCCAGTGTGAGTATCGAGTGGTTAAAGTGGAAGGCTCACGTAGAGTGTTCGTATTCGACTTCAGTGGAATGATTATGAAAAAACCAGTAGGAATTAGACGTCTACCAGTAGATGGTTATTGTCAAAAAACAAACACCGTTTACCAGTTCCACTGATGCTACTTGCATGCTCACGATTGTAACTTGACAATAAACAAATGTCACACATAGAAAACAGCTACAGTGTTTCGAAGTCCTTAAACGAACGTAAAGAAATCAGTGCCTACATACAATATCTTGGCTTCAACTACGAAGAAATATGGGAATGTCAGTATTGTCAAATAATAAAAAGTTGCCAACATCTCCAACTTTTTCTTCAGTCTTTTTGCTTACCACTCGTACAAGCTAGTAAATTTCAAGCGGAAACAATAGTACGTGCCATTTGAGACGATCACTAGTCTTGTTTGGTGTTGTATTGAGTGCGATATTCACGTACCAGATGATCTTAAACCTTAATTTGCGGAAATGTGTCCCATCTTCAAGAATCTGCCAATCGCTCCATTGCGATGGACTTACCTCTAAAAATGTATCTCTATCGTATATCAGTATGCAAAGTTTGGGATGCTTCAATTTAACTACAATTTCTTGGACAAATATTTCGAATGAAACTTTTAGGAGTATGCTGAGATGGACACTAAATCTGCCTATATTGCCATTGCAGCCAAAAAAAAAACTAGAAGATTTGCCCAAACCAGACCTGTACGAAGACTATCAACGAAACAAACAACAATGGTTTTTAGGTACAGATATGGATGAACAAAAACAGTACGATAAACCTACCCATGGTGTGTTTAGGGTGGAATGGGTAGGAGAAGGCATTGTTGCCCTCAATAGTAAAATGTACTACTGCTTTGGCAGAACAAACAAAGAAAGTTACAGCTGTAAGGGCATCAACCAAAAACGAAATGCCGTCAGAAAGGTTGTGTATGTCCCCCGATTGACTAAAGGGACACACACAACATTGTTTGCCCATGCAGGTCACATACGCGTACATGAAACTGAAAATTTTGTAACGGTATCACATATGTAAATCACATTCTCTTTGTTCTTTAGATACCACCATGGAGATGTTCGACACTGCTTTGAGGGTCATTTCGCGTGCCCCGGAGATTGCAAACAGGGTGATTGGTCTTTATAACAATGCATTCAAGTCACAGGGTGGACAATTCACCCTCTCACATGGGGCACTGCAAGATGGGGACGAATTACTCAATCAAGAAAGACAAAGTCCACGTTTCGTGTGGCTTGCATGTCAAACACATCAGTTCACATACCATCGTCAAGAAAATGAAGTGATCACATACGTTGAAGCCTGTGATAACTGGGGTGATGGCACAGGTGGGAGTCCAAAACTTACTAGTGGTGGACCAAGGAAGGATCATGTAACAATCGAGGTGACGTCTCAATTAAACAGGGGTTTTGATTTTACTGTTTCGGTGCATGGTCGAAAAAGGTAATTTTTACTGAATATTGTATTTAATGGCTTGTACGCCTTATTGTGTTTTTAGTTCAGAATTGATCTCATGATTGATAATTAATATCTTATTCTATCATGGATATATTCTCTTCAAGCATTATCATACAAATTAATAAATAAATGAAGCATGAAACTTATTGCCGGCAGTTTTCCAATCATGATTTCAAATATTAATGATGTGATATTATGGATCGGAAAGACGTTTAATAATCTAATTGACTATTTTACATCAGTACTTCGGATATCATCAACATAGGCAGTAAACATCAAAGAATGTTGTGGACGAACCTTTCAGGTGATTATAATGAGTTTGGGACATAAGTTATCACCGTTTCGCAAAGTATCATTGAAATATTTGAAATGACACATGAAATAAAAAGTCATTGAAAAATTTGACATATTACAGTACCGCACAAACCGATCGTCAAATCCTGTTGCGATTCGCAAAATAACCGTCTGAAGAATTTTTAATTTTTTCCTGAAAGCAGCATACACATAAGATGCAGATGTTTATTTTGTTATATTCTTATAACAGAATTAAATTATCTAACTTAATACCATTAATGTGATGTGAAATTTCTAAACAACCCTAAACACGACAACATATATATTCCGTTTAGAGTGAAAACGCATGTTTAAGTACTAATTAATTACAATATATCTAACATATAGCCTCGCAAAATTGAGCAAAGAAAACAGAAATGAGTCTGATTTAATCCTAGTTTACAAAGGCAATACAAGTCGAAACATTGAATTACAATTTAATTTATCAAACAGGTACAATATCATGTACTTTCTCATGCTCCTTAATTAATGCTTCCCTTGAACTGATATTTGCATTGACCTTGCCTTATTCTGGGTGTGAAGTTAGTAGTGAAATGGAGGACTGATAATGTTAGTATCAGCGCAATTTCCTACCTATTCAGTCATACCGAAATAAACGACAGAATCAAACTGTCTTCAATGAGTGGGAAATTTATATTAAAGCATTACAATAAGATTGTGGAAGGCGAAATATCATTTTATTGCAGGAGATCTATAATAACTCACCACTAAAGAGCATTCAAGTGTTAACCACATACATTACTTAGACAGATTAAGTGGTTTGCAGTTTTGTTTCAATATTAACTACCTGTCTTGCTTAAATGGCCATATAAAGTTGAAAATTGTTATGATAATAATTGTCGAAAAACAATGTGGGATGTCAGATTAGATTATAGCTTCAACTTAAATTAACACTGAATGATCTGTATTTCATATAAAATGTAAAACGTTGCGTAAGCATTCAAATAAAGTTTTCCTTAAAAGGTTATAGAGCAGTAATTAAAAGTATTATCTTGTAGCTGGAAGATGATGTACACGGTGCAAAAGCCATCTTCCACTGTACGAATTATCACACGGTGAACTGTTTACCACACGGACTAAAAAAAATTATCTGTGATATTTGCAATATGTGCTGACTCGGTTGTGCCCAAGAAGAATGGAAACTTTGTATAATTAAAAGCAGTTAACATCTTTTTATTTAACTACTGGTGTAAAATTCGGAAGGAGGGTGGAAGCATAATGTCGGTAGTAATGGCGGTAAGAATACTCCAATGGTTTATGTCTACTTGTGTATTAACTTTTCGACGACCATTGTGGAACTATGTTTCATAAGCTAACAACGCTGTTTTTTATTACGCCAGGTGCTGCTAATTGACATTTTAAGAGATTTTATGTTTACAAATTCAATCCACAAGCGGCTCGCTCTTAGCAAGGTTAGGGAACTTTGTTTAATTGTGTATGTGTAAGTGTGTCATTAACACATAACGTTTAAACCTGAATAAACACCAATCAGTGCCTGCAAGTTTCTCCGGGATGTAATTGCAAGGAAACGTAAGCGAAAGTATTAAATTAGCTGACGGACCGTATTGTAGCCGCAATCTTTTGGAGAGACGTCAACTTATCAGAAACTTGTTTCACTGCTCGGTTCGTTGTTATTTGCACAGTTCAGGTGTTTGTTTTGTTCTTATATAGTTTGGAAACATCCCCTTTTAATGATAATTACTCACTTCTTCACATACACTTGGTAACATAGGCCGTGGTACATCCCTTGATTTCGTTTCATTCCGTGCAACTCAAAGAGGGAGGGGATAATATGTGAATGATAAATATGAAAATATTATTCTGAATGGTTATTCAGTTGTCCCCACTTGCGATGCTGGTATATATGCTTAAAAATCGGTAAAAATCTAACAGAAATCGGGTCCTTTTGCGTTATTGTACGAGGCTATTTTCTACCAATCAGAAATGTCGTACGAGAGACATTCTTGCGGCATACACGAAATTTCGGCGAATCAACCAATCACAACGTTTGTTAATATTGACAGAACAATTGTTCCGAAAACAAAAATGGCCGCGTTCAGTAGTGGAGGTGTTACACGAAAGTCGCTTCGAGAAAACTGTATTATACACGTTAAAGATTGCTCCAAATCAAAATTTATTGAACTGACAAGTAATTCATAAGAGAGATTTAAGAAATTTGCATTGAAGTGGACACAATTTGATTGCAAGGAGGCAGAAATAGCCAGATATTCCGCGACGGCGATCGGCCTAACGTTAACAATTTCAGAATGTGTTGGGGAAGTTTACTACATCGAGACACACAGTATGATGATACCACATTAAATGTTACAAACGGTTTTGCGACATAACTAAAGTCAAAAGGCAGGCAAAACTCGCTGAAAAACGCGCTGCAGGTATGTACTAGTATTTTTGTCAAAAATATGTAACATTCTGTATTAATCCATTTTTTTTTTCAACCAGCCCCTTAATTTTAGTTAGGCCTAGGAGGCTAGGCCCTACCACTGTTTTTCCAAATTGCCCACTTGGAAAAAAAAATGTATGTTCGGCGTAGAGCTCAGCCAATTTGACTAAACTTGACGAATTTTAACGTACACAATATAACCACTATGCAAAGATAATATAGCGATAGAAATATCTTGCTGGTGCAAGGCATAATATCTACTAGTAGTAGGCGTATGTAAATTTTACCCTAATTCAAATCTGGCTTTTCGAATTCAATCTAGAAAAGATATGCTCACACACAGTATAAGGTCTATTAGTAAACAGTTTGACTGTGATGTAAACAGCACCATTGACCAGCATATTTCTTTCAAATGTCTCAACTTGTGGGTTACACCATGCTGACAAAGCAAATTACAGGTTTGATCAAAAACACTGCATATAGCCTACTGCAAATAGCCTACATAGAGCAAATTTATTCAGCAAAATGTAATTTTCTTGTTGTAATTTTCTTGTCATCATTCAAACATGAGCAATATACTTAGTCCTGATACACTGATGGTATGCATGTACTTCTTAGTTCATTATGACTTATGAGAATGGGCCCTCAATAGGAAGAAGACATATGTATAGATTTTTTTTTTTTTTGTTACGGCAAATACGGTAAACAAAATAAAAACAGTATTTACAAAGGTATATATATGCATTTTGAATTTGGAAATGTAACCTTTTCTGTCAACTTGTGTTAAGATTGCGAGGAAACTTTAAATGCCTTTAAGAAATTCGAAGATTTTGCTAGAGCATGTTGCTGAACATTGGCAATTTATTCTTCCTTCAAATTTTTAAACATAAAAGTTAAACTCTTAATATTATTTTCCTTTTTGATTATTGAATGATACTAATGATTAGGGAGTGAAAGTTGGGGACGAAATGCTTTGAATCTTAAGTAACAAAAACGGTGGAGGCAAATAATCCTTGCTCAAAATTTTGAAACTTACCTTATTTGTTGCAAAACATTATTTAACAGCTATTTTTCTTTTTATTTTACTCATATAGAAACGGATGTAAACAAGCTGAATGATGACGCAGATGAAAACGAACCGCCAAGGAAACGCGCCCTCTGGTCCGACAATACAAGACGAAGTGGTCCAAGAGAGTGGAGGAAACGCCACATGTTTCCGAATGAATGCTTCATCTGTCATTCCGTCAAAATGAAACCTTATAAGTTCACAGGGAAAAGACTGGTAGTGAGACTTATGAGGTGTGAGATTGTTAATGGTGGAAAGGATATTAGAATTGTATACCCAGTTGGTTGCTCTACGGGGCCAAGCGGGCATGAAACCCATGAAATGGATATCAAACTCAAAGACGCTTTTAGAAGGGATTCCAAAGGAACATAGGGCTAAGTCAGTTGATAAAACTAGACAGAGGTTGACGTCAACAAAGATCTTAGGATTGACTTGGCATGCAGAGTCAGACAAATTTCAACTTAAGAAGCCAGTAATGATTAGTAAAGTTGAAACCTTAACCAAGCAAATTGTTTTAAGCAAGCTATCATCAGTGTTTGACCCTCTTGGAATTATTGGGCCTATTATAGAAGTAGCTAAGATTGGAATGCAAAATAATTGGGGAAAAAGAACTTGATTGGGATGATCCTAATGTAGGGGGTCTAGAATCTGAAATCAGAAGGTGGTTGGAAAATTTAGTTAATTTAGACAAAATTGATATTGGAATATGCTTGTGCCCAAAGGGTAACGCAGACCAAAGAATGCATGTGTTTTGTGATGCTTCGAGCGATGCATATGCAGCTGTGGTTTATTTAACAACCATGGGGGTAAATGGAATCAGGGTGCAGCTAGTAGCTTCAAAAGCGAAGGTGGCTCCTGTAAAAGCTATAAGCATACCTAGATTAGAGTTGTTTATTTGAGAATCATTACAAAGATTTGTCGTGTGGAAATCCTAGATTAAGTTAAGTTTTTGTGGTAAAGTAAATTTTACTTAGAAGCGGTTATAAATTCCCTTCAGACTGTACACAGTCCAAGATCTATTGCATTTGTATCAGTGAATTTTGGTATAAGAACATACCATATAAGCATACATGTTTAATTTAAGAAAGTGTTCCATGTGTTTGTGTCGAATGTAGACAGAAAGTGTTATATATAAGTTCAATAATATGTGATATAAATACTCCAAAAATATCTTACTGTACATAGATTTGCAGTAATGAAGAAAGATTCTTGATGGTTAATGTATGAGTAAAATGTATTAAGTTTGTTTTGTTTTTAATACTTGAGGTAGAGTACCTCATGGAAGGGGAGAATGTTCTAGAGAGTAAAGTAGTCTTAACAATTTTGCACCTGCTATGTTATGAAAATAGGCAAATGCTTTCAAAATGCCATCTATTGTTTGCCCAACCATTCTGTTTTTGTTATGTAAAATTAGCATGTATTGTATTGAGTTACTGAATAGTGTGTTTTTAGAGACAGTGGTCAGTTGTAAACTGTTCTTCAGAGAGAAAGGTTGAGTGAGAAATGAGTATAAGACAGAACACAACTTGTAAAGACTGAGTAAAAGAGAAAGAGAAAAAGAGAGAGATAGAGAGATGAGCAACAAAATAAACGAGAGAACAAGCAAATTTCCTTTTGAGTATTATTTCACTTTGTCTGGTAAACAATCAGCCTTGGCAGTCATCAGGATGGGAAAGGATTTAATTTTTCCCAGTGAACGAAATGCTCATGATCAGAGATTGGAAGTTTTTGTTGTTGTAAATTACTAGAAAAAATTGTATTTGGGATGATGTGGCCATATTTCAGGAAAATTGAGTATTTTACTTGGAGTGCTGTATCAGTCCCCCCCCCCCCCACCTGGAAGTGTGGTAGTTTTTTGGGGGGGTATTTAATAGTGAATATTGTATTTGGAAGGATGTAAGCATTCTTTCAGGAAAATTGATGAAAGGGAGTCTTATTTTAGCAATGCTTGGACTTAACTAGTAATGGTATCGTGTCGTCCAGGGGAGGTAGTATCTCTCATCTTCTTGCACCTCGAATAGAGTGGATAAGCATCTGTCTTTTGAGTCATCAGGCCGAAGTTGAAAAAGTATTTCACTTTTGAATGAACAAAGTGCTCATAGTGTTGTAGTCAAATTTGGTTTGGGAGGGTATAGCATTCTTTCAAGGCAATTGAGAAAATCTTTATTGAAAGGAAGTCCATGTTACAACCTACTCAGTCCAACTTCTCTAAATACAAACAAAGATGTGGATGAAGTTTTGAAGATTATTTGAAATTTCCTTCCTTTTTGTTCTCTACCATATATACTCAATCCTTTCAACTGATTAAAATGGCCTTAATCAATTAACTGGCTTATAAATTAGTAGGATTTTTAATAATTAATGCTTTTAGATAATTAACTAGTTAACAATGTTTTTTAACTAATTAATCTAATTAACCAATTGGTTAATTAGCTAACATATTTTAGCAGTCATAATTCATTTATGATTTCATTCAAGGTCTGAAATAAAAAAAATTGAGTGAACTCCCATGAAACTTGCAGTGTTAGTGTACTTTCTCACTTCAGTAAAACAGCAGTAGTGGAACTGGTATATGGGTTTTAAGTATGGTAATGTAACTCCCTTTTCCATGAATTTTCTTCTCGCTTAACCACAACCATGCGTGGGGATAAAGCAATTTGTGATTAGCAACTCCTAATTCATCATTCTGTGATAAATTTAGCCCCTCCCTCTATCAGTTGCACGGAAATTGAAAACAGAGCACATAAATGCCCTATGTACCATGGCCTAACACAGTACGGAGGAACGTATCGTCCCTAACAACCACACTAGGTTGTATATGTCATGTCCCCCGATTGACTAGGGGACATACACAACATTGTTTGCCCATGCGGGTCACACAATAGTACATGAACTGTAGACTTTGTACCAGTAGCACATATGTAAATCACATTCTCTTGGTTCTTCAGAGACCACCATGGCGCTGACCAGCCCTGCTCTTTAGACAGGTTGGGTTGTGGTGCCAATGACCTTTCCAATGGAGCAGCCCAGGTGACTGATACGAATACCGAGGCTAGATCATTCCACTTCGAATTTGGAGTAAAGCGGACTGAGGACGTGTTACTCTATGCAGAATCCAAAAGTACATTTTGCGTGGTGTCGGAATCTCAAACACATCAATGCACATACCATCGTCGAAGAAATGAAGTGATCACATACGTTAAAGTCCATGATAACTTGAGTGATGGCACAGGTGGGAGTTCACAAATTACTAGTGGTGGAATACGTCAGGATCATGTAACAATCGAGGTGACGTCTCAATTAGGCAAGGGGTTTGATTCTTCTGTTTCGGTGTATGGTCGAAAAAGGTAATTTCTACTAAATGTTTCATTAACTGGCTCGTACGCCTAATTGTGTTATTACTTCAGAAGTGATCTCATGATTGATAATTAATATGTTATTCTATCATGGACATATTCTCTTCAAAACATTATGAAACAAATTAATAAATAAATGATGCATGAAACCTATTGCCAGCAGTGTTCCAATCATGATTTCAAATATTAATGATGAGATATTATGGATTCGGAAAGACGTTTAATAATCTTAAGGACTCTTTTACATCAGTACTTCGGATATCATCAGCGTAGGCAGTAAACATCATCGAATATTGTGGGCGAACCTTTCAGGTGATTATGATGATTTTGGGACATAAGTTATCACCGTTTCGCAAAGTATCATTGAAATATTTGAAAAGACACATGAAATAAAAATTCAATAATTGTGTTTACATAACACAGTACCGCACAAACCGATTGTCAAATCCTGTTGCGATTCGAAAGATAACCGTCTGAAGAATGTTTAATATTTCCCTAAAAGCATACACATAACATGCAGATGTTTATTTGGTTATGTTCTTATAGAAAAAAACTAGCTAGCTTAATACAATTAATATGATGTAAAATATCTAAAGCAACCCTAGCCCTAACAATTCTTTGTTCTTTGAATACTCCAGGCGCTGCTAATTGACATTTTAAGATATTTTATGTTTACAAATTCAATCCACAAACGGCTCGCTTTAATCAAGGTTGGGGAACTTCGATTAATGGTGAATATGTTAGTGTGTCACCAACACATTGCGTATCAACCAAAATAAACACCATCCAGTGCCTGCAAGTTTCGCTGGGATATATTTACAAGGATTACTAAGCGAAAGTATTAAATTAAACACACGGGCCGTGTTATAGCTGCAATATCTGGAGAGACGTCAACATATCACAAACTTATTTCACTGCTCGGTTCGTTGTTATTTGCACAGTTCAGGTCTTTGTTTTGTTCTTATATAGTTTGGAAACAACCCCTTTAAATGATAATTACTCACTTCTTCACAGACACTTGGTAACACAGTACGGAGGAACGTATCGTCACTAACAACAACAACAACACTAGGTTGTGTATGTCCCCCGATTGACTAGGGTGACATATTCAACATTGTTGCCCATGCAGGTCACACAAGAGTTATTGAAACTGTAGACTTTGTACCGGTATCAAATAATTATGTAAATCAAATTCTATTTGTTTTACAGGTGGTATTATGCCTTTATACGGTTCTTCTGCTGCCGCTGGTGTTGCTGCTGTTTTGGGATACAATAATAATAATCAGCAGTTATTTTTACGACGCTTAAGCGACCACAAATGTGGGAGAAACACTCAAGGCCTTATGGATTACAACTTACACGTTTGGGTGGCTCAAATTTTAAGTTGTTACTTATTCAGTTGTTTAGTTGTTAGTTGTCAGCTGTTAGTTATTGTTCGGTCAATTTTAGCTAGCTTGTTGTTATTTTAGCCTTTTGATATAGTGTTCCGCGTTAATAAATAGAAGACAATTTTAATAGTCGTGTTTCGTGACTTATTTTCGGAGCTACTATATGGTATTCTTTGAACATTAAACATTTCCGTTAACATTTCTACAAATTACGGTTGAACATTTTCGTTTAAAGTTTCTTCAATTTGGTAGCTACGGTACAATATGTTATTCTATCATGGACATATTCTCTCCAAACATTATCATACAAATTAATAAATAAATAAAGCATGGAACTTATTGCCGACAGTGTTCCAATCATGATTTCAAATATTAATATTGTGATATTATGGATTCGGAAAGACGTATAATAATCTAATTGAACGACAAGGCGAATACCAACAATGTACTAGAAAGGCAAATTAGATTTAGACGAGTTTCATTGGAATAGGGAGCTTTTTCATACCGAGACAATTATTATAAAGCAACGATAATATATTTCAGTACCTTAAAACAAATTTAGGCGATTTATAGAACGTGTGATGAGTTGTTAAGCTATTTAGCCATTCACATAAGCTATTCACATACATAACTACTTTGTGTTAAGATGATTAGATAATTTACTTCTAACCATCAACAGACCATTAGGTTAAGGCTCGGTCTGGATATTAACGTCGGGCATTTGTGTGACCTCAAAGCGTTTGGAACTCTACAATGCGAAGAATGATTGTAAGCCAAGCTTGGTCGCTTCTACTATTAGAAATGCTTTACATAAATCGTCATTATTTGCTAAATGTATGGGGTTGATGCATTACCCTGTGCGTGTTTTAAGGTAAAACCACCTACATAATGTTCAGGTTAGCTCTAAAAGCTAAATTACTGTTTTATTTTGGTCAATGGAAAACGTGTTTAGTCTTAGCTATAGTATGTATTCTTTAGAATGGAAAGAGATATCGACTGAGGTAAATGTATTCCTCAAATTCCACTGCTGTTATTATTCTTGCGGAAGTCGTATGTGCAATATGTAACGAGTTCGGAAGTGTCCGTTTGACTCGCAATATCTTATGCAGATATACTGTGGACATAATACTCCTTTTGTTTACGACGAACGATCACACTGTTGAGTGGGTTAGGCAATCAGATTGTGCGAAATTCGATGCGTTTTCGTCCGTGATGATGGAAATCAATTGTACAATGTTGTAGTAGAGACATATAATTTAATACATAAAGAAAAGTATGAAACCTTACATACATTTGTTAAATAACACAAGTAAGGTTTATTTAGCGTAAAGCCAGTTGTAAACTCATAGCCCAACTCAGGAGTAACGTCACAAAATCCTAAGCATGTAGTTTTCAAAACACAAAATTTGGCAAAGGGTTAATTAGTCCTACATGCACGCATGCAGGCATGTACGGACGCAAGCACTTGTTTGGGTATATTAGAGAACTGAAAGGGAAGGAATGTCTTTCTAGCAATAGAATTGTCGTTTCAAGAAATGCCATTAACTGTAGACTGTTAGGTTCGTTTCTATGATACACCAACAGTTTTTTTACAATATGTTTTATATTTAAAAGAGGTTATAAAGAGACGCGTTTACCAAATTTCTAGATTTGTATTATATCCAAGAGATGAGCGTACAACACTCTCCTCACTGATGTCCCGCAGTGACATTTTCATTAAGCCAGCCGACAAAGGTTCTGCAGTTGTCAACCAGGTTCGACAGAATAGCATCATAGAAGCCATGCGTCATCTCTCCAACAGTGATATTTACACTCTTCTTGACTCTGATCCCACAGTTATTTTCTTCCAGCAGATAAAACAGCCCATCACTGATATGTACCAGCGGAACCAGATCTCTAAGAAGGCTGTTTCTTTCCTTTCTCCCACAGACTGTAAGGCAGCCAAGTTATATCTCCTGACCAAAAATTCACAAGCCTGGTCACCCTGGTAGGCCTATCATCTCAGTCAATGGGTCCCCACCGAGAAGATATCCTTGTTTGTGGAACACTTTATCAAACCTCTTGTTCCTCAGATTAATTCTTATATCCATGACACTCCAGATTTACTCAGGAAACTTGAAGATATCAAGAACCAAATCCCAAGTACAGCCATCAACGGTACTTTCGACGTCACCTCTCTGTACACTAACATCCGTCATGCTGAAGGTATCGCAGCCACGTGTGCAACCCTAAGGAGGTCCACCCTTGTCCACCCATCTCTGACATCAAAGTTCTTATTATGCAACAGGTTCTCACCAAAAACAACTTCACGTTCATAGACAAGCATTACCTTCAATCACACGGGACTGTCATGGGAACCAGGATGGCTCCTTCCTATACATGCCTGTTTATGTCTAGCCTTGAAGAACGCATGCTCAGTACAGCTCCCTGCCGTCCCCTTATCAGGTGGCGCTACATTGATGACCTCTTCTTCGTTTGGACCAGTGATGAGGATAGCCTGTCACCTTCATCAATCACATCAATTCTTTCAATAGCACTATCAAATTCATCTCTGATTACTCTCACCAACAGATTAACTTCCTCGATGTGACTGTTTGCAAGGAACGCGGTTCTCTCTATACAGACCAAGCCCACAGGCACACACCATTATCTCCATTCTTCAAGCTGCCATCCCCGTCACTGCAAGTCTGGAATTACCTACAGTAAAGCACTTCGTCTTTGTCGCATTTGCTCTAACAATTCCTCTTTCATTCGCCATACAGATGCTTTGGAAAAACACCTTACTGTCAGGGACCATAGCGTCAGCAGGGTGCCTGAAGCCATTCAGAGAGTCCGCTCCATTTCCAGATCATCTACTTTGGCAGTGAAAGACAAAAAGGGACGAGATTGCGACAACAAGCTGCCCCTGGTTGTTACTTTCTACCCAAATATTCCTCCTCTTCAGAAAATCACCTCTAACAACCACAATATTCTCCTCACTTCAGATAGACTTCAACGAGCCGTCCCTGAAAAAACCCATCGTAGCCTACAGACGACCACGCAACCTACGAGACCTTCTTGTGCGTGCTGCTGTTCCACCTCTAACTTGTAATCATACACCCATTCAGCATGACACTTTCAAATGTGATCGTACTTCTAGATGCATCGTCTGCAGCCACCACATTGTTGAATCCAATTCCATCACCAGCGACAGCATGCTACTCACACACAAGACTAAGGGTCACATCACTTGCACTACCACCAATGTCATCTATCTGATCTCTTGTAAAGTTTGCGGCATCCAGTATGTGGCGAAACCAAAACCACCCTCACGAAGTGATTCTATGGTGACAGATCCACAGTCAAATCCATGAAGACTGAGACCCCTGACGGAGAACATTTTAACCTTCCCAACCATACCATTAACGACATGTCCCTACAGGGGATTGAATCCTTAGGTAGCCGTCCTGACCTAGTACGAATCAGCAGAGGGAGGCTGTGAATGCGACGCCATCGCACCATTGAGCCTCATGGGCTCAACATTCAGGAAGGACATGACTAACTTTTCTTCTATCCCCCACTCCTTCTCCCCATGTTCCCTCCCCACCCCTTTACTCTTCTTGTCATAGCTCTCTTCCCCTCCTTTGTTCTCCACAGCTTTTCTGTCTTTGTCCCTCTCCAGATTATTCCCTACCCTGTTCCTTTAATCCTCTCTTTGTCCCTCCACTGTTTATCTCCTACCTCTCCTGTTCCCCTGTTGCTTTCTTCTCTCTATACCTTGTCTACTTATAATCCACTTACATCTATCTCGTTGTGTTCACCATGCTCATTAACCTGTCTGTATTCTGTGCGTATTTTGTCCTTTCCGCTACTGTTACTTGTCATTTAGCCTCTGAAGAAGATCCTGCTAGGATCGAAACGTCAGGCCAACTTACTTTTACACATTGTAATTTGTATTATATGTATATCATATTCGACAAAGAACAAAAGGCTGCCTTTTCTCCCCTGCATGGTTTAATTGTGTTACATGACCGTTTCAAAGATGAAGACAAACATTCGTATAATTACGATGATGAATCGACTATCAAGTCAAGAGGATGACTTTATAAAAAAAGATCTTTGGTTCGTGAACTCTGAAGTACAAGAATATAAAGCTGGTTCAATACTTATATGAGATTAATGATTGATATACGTTCAGGCGCAAGTCATTGCTGCTATCTTATTAAAGGGAATTACAGCTAATGTCAACAATGGGCATTTTGGTATTATTGTGTAGTATTCATTTAGTAACGTTATGGCTATATTTAACTCCTGGAGAAATTGTAGTTTTTGATTTGCGAATACTTCCTAAGCATATTAAAAAATACTATTCTAACATGTTCAAAAACATCACAAATTGCCAATCTCGTTTATTCCTGTTTGAGTTTGGGGGAGTGAACGTTTCTTGTGTTGAGCGCAGCGTTTACTGAACAAGAATGGTTTCTTCTGATTAATGACGTTTTTCGTCAAAACGGTATTCAACTGCACAACTATGTGTCCGTCTTTGAAAGTCCAAATCACCAGCAACCCTTAAAAAAATTTATAGACCAGTTCTGGGTCACAGATATTATCACGTGGTACATAATTAAAGGCCAAAATGAGAGTAGGCCTATATGAGCCATAATTAGTTTGAAAGAAGAGTTTTTAATGAAATTAGTGACGTATCAGTGTGATGTTATTTAAGATTCCAGCAAATTATTATCAATTTGCGCAACTTACTTTGCTATCGATTCGCTTTTCCACAAAAAAAGTATTGTCATTCAGATATGAATTTGAAGTATTGAGCTGTTTAAAACGACAATATGGACCTAGGTATTTGTCTCTGCTATATGTATTGTGATATCCACGTAAAATATTTACTGAGTTAATATTTGATTGAGTTGGAATATCTTTCTCCATGTTTCCGGAATCTTTAGTGTAATCATTGAAATAAAATAAGCTTAGCTGATATACTTTCCATTGATTTAGTTCAGTTGTATTATCATTTGTATAGACCGACACACTTTCAAACCTTAAAGACGCTAAATACATATTTCATGATAGTTGTTTCCCTATTGGAAGTTAGTAGGACTACATCCTGTGGTTACAGAACCGACACAAGGTTGAATTTCTTATTTGGAATAGAGATCAAGCTAGTTTGGAAATTAAATCAAGACATCGTCATTCGCAAAGGATTCGTGTCCAAGTTAACATTCAC